>NC_053469.1:620000-717500 GCF_015227805.2 Hirundo rustica | reverse complement strand
ATATTTCCCCTGATACATTTTAAACAAAGTTTAATTTAAGGAACTGCTTCTATCAACACTTATGAAAATTAACAGCCAAGCAATTAGCACTCATGAATTATCCCTTCCCCCAATGCTTGCTACAGCATCATTTTTAAAACAGTTGCTACATGAGAAATCGTTGCTTTTAACCCATCACCAAAGTAGCCACAAGAAACAGAGAGGCACCACTCCTCACCAAAGGATTTTTCGCATTTGCCCACACCAAAATTACATTGACCAAATTTCAGTTAAATTATCTCCAGTAGTCAAGCAAATGCCAGAGAAGTCCACAGGATTAGAAAAGCCAAACTTCCTTCTAACTCCATTTGCAGCAAGTCACGAAGAGTATACAGTATTTATTAATAAAGAAATACAACCCATGTGCTTTACAAAACATGGAAACAGCTCCAGAGCTGAGGTTTACTTTAACTGTTTAGGGAAAAACTTGAAGAAAGAGTTGAGAGTAGTTACTGTGTGTGTTCCTTCTGTTAAGAGCTGAAGTTTCAGAAAGTGTACAGAAAACCACAGTTCTGTCCTGGGTGGTGGTGGGGCAAGCTGTGTGGATTCCTGGGCTGCTTAGAATCCTCCTTTAGCTGTATTTCACAAGCCATATTCTCTACTGTTTTGATAATTAATGAAGTGGTCAGGACAGGAAGAAATTAAGAGTGCTTTAAAATTTTACTATTTCATAAAATCAGAAGTGGTTATGACAAAGACACTAAATCTGGCAGGAAACACCTGCAAGATGTGAGCATTGCCCACGCTGGCTTGGTTGGCATTACAGCATGTGACATGCTCTGATCTGAGCTGGTATGGTGAAAACAATACATCCAGAGGGGATTAGGGAAGGAGGAGCCCAGGAGGATTTCTTTGATTTCAGGTGAAACCAGGCAGGATGAGGAGCACAGAGACGGGCACAGAGCTCGGCTCACAACACCGCACCAAAAAATGAGTGTTACTGAGCAACCTGGAATCTGCATCACCCAACTCAAATGTGTACACACCAAAGGCCTGGTTATAGCCTTGAAGATTTGAGAGCCGCTGTGACCCTTGAGTAAATACATAATTAAGTAGGGTGTTTTTTCAAGACATGTTTAATTAGGCCCCTAGCCCCTCCTCACCCCCCCCGCCTCTCCCCAATTATGTTCCATTTCCCCCAGAGACACACAGCTCTGTTAATTATGTAAATAAGTCATGCCCCATTCCCTGAAAGAATTATATTTCTGTGAAATACTGCTCATCTATTATCAGTAAAAATAAATACAAGACATATGATATGTCATTAAAAATAATTTTTAAAAGCTCGGTGATTTTTGGTATTTTTACTGACTGAAAATACATGAGAACTGAAGCAAAATAACTCACAACTGGACGGTGTTTCTTCTGTATCTCAGATGGTCAGCCAAGCAGTAAACTAGATAATACATACAGAACTATAGAGAATAAGCTTTATAGGCAAACTATTGATACACTAACAGAGTAATAGAAACAATGGTGTTAAAATTAATAGAGTGAGATTCTACTCTAATCAAATGCCCATTAAATTATTTTGGATTGTAAAGAAGGTATTTTGATTTGCAGATCACACCTGAGGTAATTTGTATCAGACCCCACAAGTCACAACTCAGTGACACTGAGGCATTTCCTTAACCTCCCAAACTGGTATGTAGAGCGCAAATTGCTTCCAGTGGACAAACACCTGCTAAGTGTATCTGACTTCAATAGGTGAAAATTAAGATGTTCATTATAGACAACTACAATTAATACAGTAAAGATTAGCTTGGATTATCAAAGAGGGAAGGAAAAACGCTGACGTTTCTCAAGTTTCTGAAAAACAAGACTTGAACATGACTGAATTATAACAGAATTCTCTTAATAAAGAAGTATTTAATTTTTACTTCCCCTCTACATGTCATGAGAGTTCATTTAAATGTTTGCCCAACTGAAATTTTGTGGCACAAGAACAACAAACCTGGAGTTTGGAAAAAAGGCCTCTTGGTGCTGTCAGCATGGAATTGCTGCTGTCGCTCATTAACGAGGCCAGGAATTTTGAAAACCTGAGTTAGCAATAATTGCCACATGCTAATAAATATAAAATCACAATAGAGGAGCTTTTGCACGTGAACTTCATAGTTCAAAGGTTACCATTTCACAATATTCCAGATACTCCTAGAAATGTCAGTGGAATTATGGATCTGACTTTCCACTTCAAGAACACCTAACAGGATATGAAATTCTTCCATCACAATGGTAATGAAGCTCAAACTCCATCCTCCCACAGGAGATTCCACAAACAAATCTGGTAGAAAACAGATCTGTGGAGTATTTATACTTGTTTTGGAACAATGTGACAATGATCCATCACACCAATGTTTATATTTCAGTTTCTAGAGTTGATGACAGAGAAAAATATTTGCCAGTATGGAGTAGAGGGAAGACATTTATCCCGCAGTCTGAGCGACACCAGATCCATCTCCTGACCCCCATGAGCTGCCAGGTTTGCAGCCAATCTCCTCCCAGTGTTACACAAATGAGCACTTGTGCAGAAATACATTGATCAGTGCTTCTTTTTGCCTCAGATACTGACCTACTGATACTTCAGTTTTCCACCCTCAAAACAGTCCATGGCTTCTCCTGCTCTCAGTAGAGCACTGAGGACAAAGACATGAACCACGGAATATTCAGCAAGTGCTGTGACGTGGATAGACAGAAAGCTTTGGACTTTTTTTTAAATGCCAAATAATCCATCATTTATACAAAGGGTCTTATCATCAACTCCAGAGAGACATCCCAGGACTGTGTCACAATAAAGGTGTGGAGAAGCTGGAGAAGGAAACAGCAAGGTGGAGAAGCCTAATTCTCAATCCAGAATTTTGTAACCATTTCTCCTGAGCCCGACACCACTACACGTGCTTGTTTGTAGATAACCAGTGCCAGCAGCTGATGGCCACTCTAAAGCCTCACAGGAGCCTGCACAAGTCCAAGGCCAGGAGCAGTGCAGGACCCCTGGTGCACACCAGCGCTCCCGTGCTCACCTTGCCGTCGAATTTGGAGTACTCATTGAAGGGGTTGTTGAGCTGCAGTGGACACTGCTCCAGGCGCACAGACAGGATGGACTGCTTCCCAGAACACGGGGACCTCACTCGGAAATTCTTCTTCTCAAACAGCGAGCTCAGCTCCTCTGCTGCAGACACAAAGAGATTAGAGGCATCGTATGAGGAGATGTACAGAGGCTGCTGCTCACCACGGAGAGATAACATCATGAGAGGGCACAAAATCAAATAAATAAACCAACAGCTGCTTCAGCAGGGCAGGATCTACCACCACTCTTTCACAGCCCAAGGATATGAAACCATTAAGAAGTTTGAATGATGCTCGTGTTTAAGCTGAGAAAAAGGTGAGTTTGTCCTATACAGAGAATAGAACTGCCCAGTGTAAGATCCACTCGAGTCAGGATAACAATCCAGAGAATGACACATTCCTGGTCTTCCTGCTTGCCTGCCTTCTCCTAAATGAGCAGGGAACACGGAGGAAAAGAGCTGCTGCCACGTGGAGAGCACAGCTCCCACCGAGCCTGCAGCACGCTGGCCCTGCAGTGACTGCAGTGCTGCACTGCAATGCTGCTGCACTGCTGCCAGCTGCAGGCTTGGCACCACACCCCAGCCCAGAGGAGCACTGCTGCAGGTTTTATTTCTCATGATAGATTGGATAGGGCCTCCCCTCATAAAAATGTCAAACCTGAAACCACCATGCCAGATCAACAGACTGAACAATAAAACCAAAAAAGCTTTCTAAAAACAAAGGGGATCCACGTTCAGGAGGTCTTTGTGTGGTCTGTGAAGGCTCATAAAAGCCTTTTTGTGTGAAGAAAGCGCAGAGCTGAATTTCCAACAACAACTCAACTTCCGATTTATAGCCATACTTTAAAAAACCCTAAAAAATAGAACTTCTTATGTTACAAGGCCACTATGAAATCAGGACAGAGCTCGGGCTGTTTCAGCACATCAGTACCAACGGGTCCCATCTGCAGGGAACTGTGACTTAAGCTGGACAAGGTTTCCCACATCTGCTCCAGGAACCAAGAGCCCCCAGCCTCCATCAATCACTGCCCAGAACCAACCCCAGCTGCCCAGCCCAGCACTCCGGCCCTCGCATTCCCTCGCAGCTCACAGATTTACATCCTGCTTCTCCAGGGAAATGGAATTGCTCCCAAGGCGGAATGACCCGGGACTTGATCTGCAGGGAGTTGGTTCATTTCTCAGAGTGCAAAATTAAAACCTGTCAAATGATAACTAGTCAAAAGCTCCATTTATTTTTATCAGCAGATTGCCTTAAAATTCAGGCAGTTGGCAGAGGTGCTAAATACTGGCACTGAGAGATCCCCAGCGGGCTTGTGAGAGGCTGCAATTAACCAAAAAAGCTTGATTTAATCCCTTTCAATGTGGCCACTTTAACTCCATTAGGTTGTTTCGGTTTTTCAACAAGCTCTTATATCTGTTGTTGTTTTAAAAAACCTAAAGCATTATGCTGGAGCTTTACCTTTAACTGGTAATTCTTGGGCATTTGGAAAGGACGTTGGAATCCAGTACAATGGTTTTACTCCTACCATTGAAAAAGCAAGTTTTTATCTACAGCTATGCTGTATGAGCTGACTGCAAGACTTTGGAAGGATTTCCTTGACATATTGTAATTTGCATTTTATATGCTCCGAACGTAAGATGTAAAGGTACAGAGGAGATCCCTAAGAGCTGCTCTTCCTCCTTGCTGCAGTGGTGGTGCTCATGCAAGTAAGGGAGAAACACCCAGATCTCAGTGGCGAAGCAGAGAAGGAAAATCAGCTCTGCCAACAGACCCCGAGTGCCTGGAGTTTTTGTGTAACTTATTTACTTTTTCATTTAAATCTGTTCTGCAGCAGGCAGGGACTGATCCATTCGCCTGCACCGCCAGCTCATTCCTCAGAGGGGACAAGTGTGACTGCTGGGGACAGATGCTGAGTGTCTGCAGGGCAGAACAGGGGGAAGGGGCTGCGGAGCCTGAGCCAGCGCAGAGTGCAGGAGACACAGGAGAGAGATCTGCATCATCATTGGCCAAATGCTATGAAATACTGAGCAAAGAGTTGGAGGTTATGGTAGATTAACCTTTAAAACCTACAACTCTGCTTACAGAAGGAGAAAGGCAAAAACATTTCAGAATGCATTAACGGGGGTATCGTGAACACTGAATTAAGGATTAGTGCGACTGTGCTGCTCATGTGAGCAGCTTTGTTCACTCCTCTGAAAAAGATATTAGAGTGCTGGAGAACGTTCTGCAAATGACAGCCACGGAGATATGAGGAATTAGGCAAAAAAAGGGAGATTACAGAGGGACCTCATTAAGATATACACAAATTTTGAAAGGAGTAGAAATGACAGACCATACAAAAGTTTGAATGTGTGTCAAATACAACAGAAATAGAAACTAGCTCGAGCTCTAAAATAGGAAAATTGAGACAGGTTCGTAATTTCATATATTACAATTTAAACTATGTAGAACATCCACTCACAAATACTTCATTATATAATTAACAAAAATAGAATTTAATAATTTTTGAGAAATCAGTGATAATAGTTTTACCAAGGAAAGGCCAGATAAGCTAAGCCAGCATTTATTATGCTTGCATTTAAGTAGATCAGACACATACTCTTTATTTCTTAAGATCTGCACCTTACCTAAAACAGCAGCTACAAGAATACTCTATACAAGTAAACTCTACAAGATCTTCGACGGCACCCAGCGCACCAAATGCTGCAGGAATGGCCGGGACGATCCATGGAGACAGCGATGGCGCATTTGGGGTGCAGACACCCGGCAGCGCCTGCCCTGGGGCAGAGCCACGGCCTGTCCCCAGTGCCAGCAGAGCCTGGCTGTGCCCAGCTCCAGGACACCCCGGGGTGACAAACGCGCAAACGCGCCAACACGCCAACACGCAAACACGCAAAGACAACAACGTGCAAACGCGCAAACACACCAACACGCAAACACACAAACACACCCACACACCAACATGCAAACACACAAACACACCAACACGCAAACACACCAACACACCCACACACCAACATGCAAACACACAAACACACCAACACGCAAACACACCAACACACCCACACACCAACACACCAACACGCAAACACACCCACACACCAACACGCAAACACACAAACACACCCACACACCAACACACCAACACGCAAACACACCAACACACCAACACGCAAACACACAAACACACCCACACACCAACACGCAAACACACAAACACGCAAACACACCCACACACAAACACGCAAACACACCAACACGCAAACACACCAACACGCAAACACACAAACACACCAACACACCACACCAACACCACAGAGGTGCATCCCTGTGCAAAACCCAACGCAGCCGCTCTGTAACTTCAGCCCCAGCGGGCACCCAGCACTTTCTGCTCTCCTTTGCTTTGCTGGCACCGTGCAGCGCCCTGGCCGCGCCTGGCACCCCCGGGGCAGCACAGAGAACGGGCAATTCCTCCACGCTCTGAAACCACGGGGGAAAATCACAAACTGCAAACGTGGTAACCATCAAAGGCACAAATAAAACCCGTAGGAAAATAAAAAATGTTTTCTTTTACCTGAGCAAGAAGTATTTCTGTCTTTCCACTGAACGTTTTTGCATTTTATTTGATTTTGTCTCTCTTTCCGTAGACGTTCTAGTCTCTGAGCTTGAAAAGAAATATTACGACTATAAGTTTGTCAATGAAAGTTTACTATAAACAAAGACATAATTAACTACCTTTATATGAATAAAGATGTTTTATACTGCATATGTAGGGGAAAAAGTCATAAAATTTTAAAGGTGGCACCCCTGAAAAGCAAATACCAACAAAAACATGAAAATGTTCTTGATTTATAATTGAAATTAGAGGATATAAAACATTAATAGAGATCATAAAGATAGTATTAACATGGAAGAGAATAATAAAATGTGAAAACTTCTGTGATTAATATGACATTTCATTATATAAATCATTAATAACGGTCTTAAAGGAATTTTAATGCACAAATGAACTGAAGTGAATATTACATTACAGGAATAAAATTACTGTTATGAATTACTCTACCCGTTTCAAAAATTAAAGATAAATGAACTCAGACTAGACTATTAAAGTTTTAAATATAAAATCCTTTATCTAAAAATCATGAAAATTATAAAATGTCAAAGCGATATAAATTAGCACAGCTTTTTCTTCAGTAGGCTGAAACAGTTTATAGGTAGTAAAATAAATGATTTGTATCTTCACAACATTAGTCAAATCCTAAAATGAATATAATATTTCTTAACATATATTTTGACTCCATCTTCAAAATATGGTTGGAAAAAAAGCCCCAAATAGTTCTGATACCAAAGAATTTGCAGCCCAGGGTACCAGACAACAACTTAGATTACCTTTTGAGTTAACAGCAAGAGCTTCCTTGGGGAAAAATCCTGATGGAAGCCACCCAAGACACTGATCACAAGAAACCACTGATGTCACGAAGTGTCCACTCAAAATAAGCAGATTAGACTGGGAAGTGGAACTAACAGTGCTGAACCCCGAAGGAAACAATTTGCTGGATATATTAGCAATTTTGATGTATTGAGACAATTCATTAACTAAAATGGGTTTGTAGAAGAGATTCTAAAATGCTAAATTACTCTGACATTTTTTGGATACAACTGGAGTTCCCTGAGCCTTTTCAGCAATTAAAAATCATTAATAAATATTTTCTATCCCTTCTGTTATTATTCTTTTACATTGAGGCCTTTGAACTGACTTATGGACAAGGAAGTTAATTTTTTTTTCCATAAAAACTGTCAATCAGGGAACTGATTAAAAAAATACTCCTTTGAGGTTTAACGGCTATAACAAGCAGTTTAAGGTACAAGCACAAATAGGGACTTTGATAAGTATCTCCCATTTAAGTCAACACCTGAATACCTCTAAGTAGCTTCCTCTTAATGAAATAAGAAAGATATCCCTCCTCCTAAGTTTAAATATTGGGAAATCACTGTTGTAGCATAGATATTTTATTCTGAAAGAAAAGCTCCACATTTGTACTAGTTACTGCCCCCACTGCAACTCAAAATTACCTTCCAAACCCCTTTCTTCCCAAACGAGCTATCATAAAAGGTCTGTTAGATGAACAGGTAAACAAAGGATAAAGGAAAAACCATAGACTAGAAACAATAATGCATGATTTAATCCTGTTCGACATTTCCACCCCCTGTCACAACAAATGCACAAAGCACAGTCAGCACCTTCCCTGACTCCATCCTGTTCCTCCACCTACAGCCGATCACAAACAATCACTTCACTGTGGGACAGCTACAGCAGCGCCAAACCAGATGGACTGGTCAGCACCCACCAGAAATGTGGATTATTGTGTCACAGGCAGGCAGTGACAGTTTCTAGCGTGAAAAGCGTCGCTGAGCAAAGGCAGTTGTGGTCAGCACAGAGCCGAGCCTCTGCTCCTGGCCTGGGGACTCTGCTGCCCACCCAAACCCTACACCTGGCACTGACCTCTCCTGCTGCGCCAGAGCTAAGCACAAAATCTGCTCCCAACCCTGACCTTGGAATGTGCCCTGGCACCTGACATGACCTCAAACCGTAATTCAGATGGAGATTATTCCATCAGTCTCCTCCCTGGGTGAAATGATCCTTCAGAATCATTTTCTGGAGTAATTCTATAAATCTTCCAACTTTGCCTCTCCCTCTCCTGAGCTGCACCACGGCCTGAGCTGGCCCAGCCCCAGGGCAGCCTGGCACCCTGAATTCCCACCATGCCCTCCTGCCAGCTTGGGCTCTAATCTCAGTTTATTTCCAAACCTCACTCTCTGCCACAGGAAATCAGTGCCCCAGCTTTTCTGGAACCTTTCACAACTTCCTACATGTAAAAGGCATTTCAGCATCTCCAACACCAAACACATTTTCCTGGTGATGCGGAGCACAAAGGTGCTTTCTGGGCTCTAGGTGGTGTTATAATACTTGCAGAAATAATTAAAAAAATATATACAGGAACAGAAAAAAAGAGGTCAGTACTGACCACTGCACACCAACCTTCTGATCTATATTTTACCTCACAGAACTCCTGTTCATAATATTCCTCAGGTCTAAGCAGAAGTCTGGGTATCCCTTGTATGAAACACCACATGGCAGAGCTTTCTGCCAGTCACAACAAAATGAGCGTATTTTGCAAAGGTGTTCACCCTTAAACTTTCTAATTTGCTACCTGAAAACCTAGCTCAAGGTTTTTCTCAGAAATAAAACTTTAGGAGACAAAATACAGACAAATCATTCCCTTTGCAGGCTCACATCAAACTTCATTCCTCTCTTTTATAACAAATACATTTGATGCCTCACTAGGCAGATTTTTTCTCAGAAAATAACTATCCTGTTCAAAAGTTAACACCCCTCCAGACAGCAACAATAGAGATATCAAAGACTGTTCATGTACTTTGGATTTAGATTTGATGTCTTTGCAATTTGAATTTTTTTATATATATAAAACTGACTACCTCAACGTTCCTCTGTACAGGAAGAGGTAAAACAGCAATTAAGGCTCAGCTGACAGCACACTAAAGTAACTGAATCATTACATATCCTTCTATAAAAGGGCCTCAACATTACAAAAGAAGTTTGACAGACAGCGAGCAAGTCCTGCTCTGGTTTGTCCATGCAAGACTGAGGGAAGCTGGATATGAGAGGCCAGTGCTGCTGCACCGCTGCTGCACCGCTGCTGCACCGCTGCCACAAACGCCACGCACCTGTGTTTGATCGTCTTCTGATTCCAAAGTCCCAGCTTGAGGTAATATCGACGGATTGGGAATATACATAGCCCTGAGTGTCCCCATTGCTCCCCTGCGGCTCTGAGCCATTGTCCCCGTGTGCTGAGGAGGGATTGAACTTCTCCAGGTCCACGTCGTGGTCGATCAGGACCATTTCGCACATGCCCGTGTCATCGCTGGTCACGTGCGACTGCCGGATGTGAGCCAGGATAATGGTGGGGTTGTCCAGGAAAGCCATTCTGTCCACAGGGCCACCCCTTCACTGTACTATCTCCTCTCCATCTTGCCTCATGGACACACGCACCTAGAAACAAGGTACACGACATTTTAGGAACAAAACCCCTTCAAACACAGGAAGCTCAATCCCCCACTGCAGAAGGTCACTATTTGGGATGCACAAACCCCAACGGACTTAGGGCAAATTGTTTAATTCTGCTCCAGCTTATTTATGCTACTCTGGTTGCTGAGATCTATTTAAGGAACAGGAGGACAGCTTGAAACCTGAGTCCCCGGACAACAGAACACAAGAGAGACCCACAGACAGGTCCCAGTACTCCACACCACATGGCTGCTGTGAGGCAAAATACCATGATGGCAAGAGAATACAGAACAGAAACATCTGTCTATTCCAACTCATCCATTTACAAAACCAACAGGGTTCTAGATTTCTTCTCACCCATCCATCACAACTGCTACTGTTTTGCTTCTGCATCTACACATCAACTCTTTGATTACCTTATTACAGACCCTCTTCAGGTTCTGTATTTCCAGGAATGACTTTAATCATTAAGAGATTAGTGTCTCAGGGCAGAATATTGAACATCTGCTGCTGCATGGTGCTTCACACAGGGCAACTGCTGTAACTCAGAAATCTCTGTGACCAAACACCACACGCATGAGCTCTGAAGCACTTTAAGAACAGTAATTGCCACTTGCCTACGATACTTCATTCAGAGCACTCAAGTGGCCTTTTGAAACAAAGTAGAGGGCAAAAAGGAAAAGGAAAAAAAAAAAAACAAACCACAAAACCCAAACCACGCTGACACTGTTATCTGATTTTTCTGTAGCTGTGGGTTTGTAGTCATGTCAATTTAATTCAAGCCCAGGCTGACTCTGAAAGGGGCAGCTCCATGCCCTGCCTGGCCCTGCTCCAGGAATTCCACCACCTCCCAAAGCTGGCAGTGGAGCTATGGGGTGAGCTGGATTAAAAAATGACCTGCTGAAAATAATCTAAAAAGAAAAAAATAATTATTCCTGTTCATGCAGTGAGTCTGTCAGAGAGCAGAAGCAGGAGCCATGAGGACAGCTCCACCTGAGGGGGCTGGGTCTGAGCTCTTGCTCACACATAGTGCAAGATTAGATGTAAATTCCAGAAGTTTGAAATCCCCACTGCTTTTCTAATCAGAGAAAAACACTTTAACATTATAGAGCTCTGTGTGTGTTTGGGATTTTGAGCTCAGAAGCACAACCAATCCCCTGCCCTTGCTGCTTGCAAAACTGCTGTTAAAATCACACGAAGCCACATCCCACGAAAATCTGCTGAAGGCAGCTGGCCTTCTCCTGGGATATTTTAACAGGGAGGAGGGAAAGAAAAGGACCAGTCAGGCTTGTTCCAGGACCAGCAAATGCATTTTGCCATGTCCCCTTTATTTTCCAAGAGGTCTGTGTGCACTAAGTTGGAAGCAAAAGTAAACCTACATTGGGACACTCATCTAACCACGACAAAAGCAACATTTTGAAGGTTTATTGTAGATTGCAAACCCTCCATCCCTACCAGTGTCCTTCCTCCCAGCCAACATCGGCATCCACTGATGACAATACTCAATAAATAGAGACTTACAGCCTTCAGAATTTTAAACATCTTTTTCTCCCTTGACTGCAAATATTGTAGAGTTTCTTTCGGAGACTGTCCCCTTTCTGCTTTAAAAAGTATAGACAAATTCAGAAGTATTACACAAAGCAACAGACCCAGCAGCAAAAACAAATTCAATAAAGGAATGGTAGAGAAACAAAGCTGACACGCTGCTGGTTATTAATACACCACTGATCCCATACATTGTAATAAATTATGCTATTAGTGAAATCCGCTCCAGCAGGATCCTTGGAGACCCTCAAAGCCCAACTAGGCACAGCCTGGAGCTTTGCTGGCCCTGCCTGGAGGTGAGGGTTTGGGTGGGATCTCCAGAGGCTCCTGCCAGCCTTGGCAGCACCATAACTCCACACTCAGTTTGAATTTTCTGACTCTTCCCATCGAGGTAAGCAGGGCTGCTCCGGAGGGAGGTCTCAGTGTCCTCCAAGGGAGAGGACACAAGGCAAATGTCCCACCCCAAGGCAGCCATCGATGGGGCCGGGGCTCTGATCCTGCACCCGTGTGACCAGCACAGGGTGGCTCCAAAAACGCAGACACAAGAACAGCTTATGGATGTGGCAAAACACGTGTTGGGAACGTTCTTTAAACGGAATTATTTCTACTCACTGATTAGGAAAGGCCGTGGGTACCTGCAATTGGCAAAAACTTGTTTAAATAAGCAACAGCCTCAGGCGTCGGAAAGGTCTGCAAACTCCCAATCAAAAATTACTGCTGCCCCATCAATGTGTCATATAAATGTTGGCACGTTAATTGTGTATTTATAAGATTGTTAATGGTTAGTTAATTTACCTCCCACACTATTATTGTACTTGAAATGATTTAATGTCTGCTGAGGGAGTTAACAACATGTAACAGCAGATGCGAGAGTTTTACCTTTATACTCTGCACCCCGACTTCCTGCCATTAACAGTCGTGTGCTAAATCTGCCAAGCTTCATCCCAACTGTACACGTGCAACCACTTTTCCCATGAACCCGAATGCTGAGAAAGTGCTGGAAATTCTACAAGTTTAACATAAATATATTTTTATTTCCTCCTCTTCAGAATTTTCAAAAAGATACATTAAAGCTAATTTATCAACACACTAGTGCTAATTGGAAACTCTCTGAACAGTTAATATCCTTCAAAAAAAAAAGTTCAGATCCCCAAGTTCAGTTTTGATGCCATATTTAGTAGTTGTAGCCTACCGAATTCTAACCAGTTCCTCCTGTTGACAAAGGCACAGACCTGCTCTGAAGAACAGTAACTTCCAGTGAGAGAGGAGAACTCAGAGAAGCAAAACTCAGTTTTGCAAACCTTTACACAAACCCCTTGAAAGTTCCAGCAAAATCACAGACCCAAAATCAATTTCTGGATCTGCTGAGATCTGCCAGCACACCCTTCTGCTCTCCTACACCCACACACCATCACCATACCCTCACAGAGGAGCTGAATTTAACAGAATTCAGGGACTTTCTAAGCATCAGCATCTTATACATTCCTTAATCATAAACAAAAAAATAAATGTTCTTCTAATACTCGTGCTATACAAATAATATTCTACTATTGAATAAACCACTTTGCAGGCAGCTGTCAAACATACTCTGTGCAAACACTAAAACTGAAGAGAGCAGTGTGAAATCTCCATAATTTTCGAGTTTGGCATTTCTGTCCAACACGAAACACAGGCTGCGGTTTCGCCGATGCACCGATTGCAAACGCCTGCGACTCATCACACAGGTGGGCAGAGATCTCCACTTTCTTCCTGACCTTTATCATTCACCTATCGAACTCTCTGCACGCTGTCTGATCAACACCCCAGGAAGGAACGCTCCCTGTCCCCTTCCGCAGTCCCCTCAGCCTGGTGCACTCACACAGCATCCCCAGAGATGTCAAACTGCACCATCAAGAGGCTGAACGCCTTGCCAGGATTCGCAGGAACTTTGTGGCAGAATCAGACAGCTGCATCTCAGTCTACTATTTTTATCAGCAGTATTCCTCTTGCAGTACCCCACGGCTATATTTATGGCATCGATAGACTCTCCCAGCGAGGGAAGCGGGGCTTTATGCAGATCAGGCTCATTCATAACCCGGCACACAATGAGCAATGCGGAGCGTGCTAACAAACGACTCCGCTCCCAGGAGGTGACACAAAGGTCTTGGAAAAGGATCTGCAGCTATACAGGCTGTACCTTAAACACACAGCTGAATTTCGGGAGGCAGCTTCATCATCACAACATGTTAACTGTTCCCGTGACCCTCCTGCTTGCTTGATGTACTGCAATTATTTAAATAAAGATTGCCTCGCTTCCCTGTTTCCCCAGCAAACACCCCACACAGAGCATCGTATCTGCACGTTAACCTACACGAGGTGACAACGAGATATCGGAGCAAGTGCGAGATTAGGGGAAAGGACAAGCGAAACCTCGTGGCTGCCGTCCTTCCCATCCATCGCGCCGCGCAGCGCAGACAGCAGCAGGCACAGCTGGCACCACGCTCCGTGCTGGACCCACTGGCTGCTGGGACTGCAACCATGTGGCAGTCCCTGCTCACCGCTGCTCGCAGAGGAAACGTTTGACCTTGAGCCTGAAAAATGCTGAGTGCAGCTTTCCTGACTTTGGGGAAAACACAGTTATTTTGGAATGGATTTTCTGTTTGTTTTCTTTTTAAATGTACACAGTAGAATTTGACAAAATGCCTCGCTCTCACTGCCCAGCTCGTCCCTGTCGCTGCCCACAGCAGCAGGAGAGCTGGGGCACCGTACCTCATCTCCACACCTGCCAGCAGTGGGGCAGGGCCCCTCTCTGCCACCCACTGTCCCCAGCCCCACTCCCTCCTGCACATCCTGACACGTTTTCCAGCAGAACTATGGATTTTGCTCAGTGAAGTGCCACAAGAGCCAACAGGCACTTTCACACCCTGTACCTGTCCCTGAAAGTTCACAGGCTCCAGGTCAGAACCTTCCAGCCCCACCAAATGCCCTGTGGTGCCACCAGCACACCTCTGACCGAAGGACGTGTCCCTAAACTGACAAGCCAGTGCCACCTTTCCGTGGCATCTTACAGGAAATATCTTCATCACATAAAGGGTTTATATTTTTGCCTTTCATGCTTTGAAATACACAGACCTCTAAATAAGCTACAAGAAACAATAAAATCAGAGAAAGCTCTCAGCAACTAAAAATGTTCTGCTGCAGGAAAGAGCTACAACTTTGAAGTTTCACCAATTTTAACAGAATGATTTTAAGATTCCTCCAGTTCAAATGGCTACAAGCAGTTCCAAATTCTTCACAAAACCCTCAAGCCAATTCCTCTAATGTATCTTCCTCTCTAAATTATAAAAGTAGGACATGAGAAGCAGGGGGCAAAAGATTTTCTTTCCTCTTGTTCTGCAAAGCTATAGCTTGATTTTTTTTTTTTTTTAATTTGTTTGTTTGTTTTAATATGTTTAAATTGACTATCTTCCTTAAGGAAGTAATAAATAATTAAAGCCCGATTCAAAGTAAACAAAAACATTCCAAAGACACAACTTGTGGAAGGTACAATTTGGATCCAAAACAATTACTGACAAACTCAAAACATAGCAAGCTGGAAAAATTATATACCATTGCAGGTCATGTTATCATTCAAGGGCTTCCATAGTCCCTGCACTCAAACACCTCCTTGACTGTAGCTCTATAAAGTGATCTTTAAAAACTAATGAAAAAGATAGGCAGATTAGAATTAAAAATTGATTTTCCCCCCCAGCGTCATATAAGCAGGCACAGGATGGCACGTACATACTTCAAAATTTATGATTCAGGTTATATGAAATAATTTCCCAGTCAACTTCCGCCTGCAGTTGCACAAGAAATGGTTCTGGTTATCTGCATTTGCAGCAGCACAAATAATCAACCCCCTCAAACACAGACAGATCCTGGGCAGGCAGGATAAAGGAAAGTGAACTGAAATATATGAACATTCAAGTTTATGTTTCAGCAAAAGCTCAAGTGCATTTAAGAGTGAATACTTATCTGCAGAAGCTGTCACTCACACTCTGGTCCTATCATTAAAAAGGAAATAATCGTTTACAGTCATATAAAGAGGCTCTCTCACAAGAGAGACTGGAATTGGGAAGTTATGACGAGCAAACACTACATTACACGCAACTTCCAACAAATTATTTGTTCATTTCCAGACCTGTAAATCAATCTGGCATTAGCTCTGTATTTCTGAACTGCTTGGAATTTGGCTATACTTTTGTTGTCACACTAATCAGGATGCAAATGACATCAATTCCAATATTTTAATTACTGAGCTTTAGAGGGGGGGAGAAAATATTGTGGTATGTACAGGAAGCGTTCACTCCTCTCTTTCCTGATCTTGTCAAATCTTTGTTTAACTGCAGACAAGTTGATTCTCTGTTAACCTGAGAAATCCTGTGTCAAGGTTTTAAGCAAATAAATAAGAATAA
Source organism: Hirundo rustica (assembly GCF_015227805.2). Classification (NCBI taxonomy): domain Eukaryota; kingdom Metazoa; phylum Chordata; class Aves; order Passeriformes; family Hirundinidae; genus Hirundo; species Hirundo rustica. The sequence continues at coordinate 701,330 of NC_053469.1, read as the reverse complement.
AAAAAATGCAGAGATTATAAATTAGGGCAGACAAATCTGTATCTAGACTCGTGCCTGCAAAGAGCATTCTATCAATATAGCGAAATGCTAATCTCCTAATTAACAACCTAATTAGGTAATTATGGCTTTGCAGAGGGATGCCTAAATGAAATATGACAACATGGTCACCTCTTTATATGGCACCTGTGGGCCTTTTCAGCTGTCACTGCCGAGAGTGCAATATCAATTTGAACAGATGACAAAGTGTTGTCATTTTTCATTCAGATATTGTGCTGAATGCTGCGATGGAGGCCGCTCCGAGGCGCCGCATCTTGCCTGGGCTCTGCCTCATCTAAATATGTGCAAACACTTCGCTTAATTTTTAATGTCTCTGATTAGGCTTGGTTTTCCATGCTGTCTGCAGGCATTCCCTGACACACCACAGCTGCAGTGTCACACGGGGATGACCCACAACCCCGGGACCTGATTTCACAGCACGCGTGCGGGAGAAGCACTACCCAGAAAAGATATCTGAGCAGTCGAGTTCATTTCTGAGGCTTAACTGCTGCTGGCTTTAAAATAACAAAACAAAACCAGAGGGCCTTGTAAATAACAATTATAACCTTCATTTTACTTTTATTCCTGCTGAATGCTCTTTTCCAGGGGAACAGCAGACCCCATCCAGGAGAAGGTGAAGCTGATGGGACTTTTGCACAGAAAGCTGGGAAGGAACACTTCCATCAAAGGTGCTTTTCCATGGAACACTTCTTGTCACTCATATGCCTAAAATGCTTTAAAGACAATTCGCTGAGCTTGAACATTCCTAAAGGCCACCAACCTGTTGAAGCGGGTCTGGAAGAGGCCACAAAAATGTTTAGAGGGATGGAGCACCTTTGCTATGAGGAAGGGCTGAGAGAATTGGGATTGCTCAGCCTGGAGAAGGCAAAGCCCAGGAGTGACCTAAATGCAGCCCTCCAGCACCTGAAGGGAGTCGACAGGAAAGATGGAGACACTATATACAAGGGATGGAGGGACAGGACACGGGGAATGGCTTCCCACTGCCAGGGGTCGGGGATAGGTGGGATATTGGGCGGGAATTGTTCCCTGGCAGGGTGGGCAGCCCTGGCACAGGGTGCCCAGAGCAGCTGTGGCTGCCCCTGGATCCCTGGCAGTGCCCAAGGCCAGGCTGGGCACTGGGGCTTGGAGCAGCCTGGGACAGTAGAAGGTGTCTCTGCCATGGCAGGGGTGGAACGGGATGGGTTTTGAGCTCCCTTCCAACTCAAACCACTCTGGGATCCTGTGATGAATAAAATACCGTGTTGTAGAGTGGAGAATGAAAGCACAGGCTAGGATTGCTCAAATATTAGACTAGAGCTTCTAATGTCACAATTCTCAGTGTGATATTCAAGGGCCAAAAAACCCTAATAAATTTTATAAACAAGCTATACAAGCCTCAAACTGAAAAAAAACTTAACAAACCAGAAAACTTGACCATTTTACCTTTTTTGCCTGTTTGCTACTGAGAGAGATGCTACTCTGCTTGGGTTCTACACACACAAAGGTCCCCAGGCTCACAGAAGCTGCCTTGTCTGGACCCAGGACAGAGCCTGGGGACACGATGTAGGTCCAGCCAGCCCAGGGGCTCACAGCACAGCCACTGCACGGCTCTCAGCACCACGAAGGGTGGTCTGACACCCTGGGCCAGGCAGAGGGCTGTGCCTTAAACAGCAGCACCTGTCAAAACAAACACTTTGTTGGTTTCTATCGGTTGTTGCTGTTCCACTTTTGAGTGCATGTAAATATTTTTATTGCATTAAAAACATGATTATAATCTTATTTTTTAAATATAGCAGCATGCAAGTTGCTTCTGACTTATGAAACACTCATGATGATCAGACCTACTTAAAAATGCCCGAGACCTTCAGCCCCTTTGGGACTTTATGTCAAATGGAACTGGATAGATTTACATTTCTTCAGCAAAAGATGAATCCTGTGTTCCTCTAGCTTTTAATTTTGGGTCTGTCTCTTTCAAGAGCACACAAAACTTATTCAAGGAGCTTTGTTTTGCTTTCAGAATAATGGATTTAGATACAACACTTCTCAAGCAATAAGCAAACAAGGTAGGGATTGCCCTTGTGCTGTCTGGGCTACAAAACTGAGCTGGCCGAGAGCGAAAAGGAGGCATCACAGTTTGATGAAGCTCGGCTCACATACACACAGAGTCTGTGTCAGAGGCACTAACAGAAAAGCCCTGGAGAACCGCTACTACAAAACCTGAGGCAGCTCCTCCCTGCACAGCAGGTCCCAGGCGTGGGGCAGCGACACCGCCACGAGAGCCACTGGGTGCCACCAGGGCTCTGATCCCACTGCTCAATCCTGCCCCTTCCAGCTCCTGAACAGGAAGAAATGAAGAGAGCCTGGGCTCTATCCCCATTTCTCAGCCAGTGTCATTTGCCCTTGGATAGCAGAAGGAATTCTGGATATCAAAAGGAATTTCTTCACGGCAAGGGCTGTCAGGGTTGGAGGGGGCTGCCCAGGGTGGTGGTGGAATCACCAACCCTGAAGTGTTCGAGGAATGACTGGACATGGCACCCAGTGCTCTGGTCTGGGTGACAAGGTGCTGGTGGGTCAGAGGTTGGACTTGATGATCTCAGAGGTTTTTTCCAACCTCAGTGACCGTGTGATGTCCAAAAAGAGCAGCCATGTGGGAGATGGGCTGCTCCTACATGGGGATGTGACTAGTATGCTGCACATTTGCTGTGCCATTTGTTGCCATAACTGAGCTTTCCATACAGTTGTAGCTTTTCGTGTTCACAGATTTGAATGGTTGGGATAATTTTGTGCTACACAACGTGTAACACAGATCCCTGTGCCAGGCTGCTTCACCTGCCGAGGCCTCCACTGATCCAAAGGAAATGCCCAACAAGAATGTAGCTGTTACTTGTTATGTTAACATTCAATTTTGTTATTTTAAATTTCTTACTTGTTGCAACTGCATGAAAAATTAACCACAGATGAGGAAAGGGTGTTACAACAAAGGCCTGAAACATGACCGATACATAAACGTACTAAATTGGTTCTCCCTGCTTCATTTATTTCTGTACAAGTCTATACGTACACGCTGATCTCAATTTATTTTTAATCTAACCCAAAAAAGTGTCCGTGAATGGAGCTGTTCTGAATTTGGAAAAGCAACTGAGAGAGTCTAATTCCCAGCCTTGCATCTACCTGGTAACCCCCCCATGCCTAAAATCCTGTAGAACACACTCAGGATATCCAAGCTTGGCTCTGGCATCTCTGTTTAGTCAACTACCAAACGTCCACTAGCTCAGAAATCAACTCACTGCTGCATCTCCTGGACACCTTTCCCGCTGCCCCACTGCTCCTGGGGTGCTCACGGTTCTGGTGGCAGTGGCAAACGGGTGCAGAAACGGGAGCGGCACCCAGAACGGCATTTGGGTGCGATGACGCCCAAAGCGCCCACCCGGAGCGGCCAGGAGACGGGGACGGGGGGCGTGTGACAGGGACACGGGGCGTGTGACGGGGGATTTGGACGGAGCGACCGGCACGCCGCGGCACCCGTGCGCCTCCCGCTCCGCACGGGGCGCGGACATCCCCGGGCATCCCTGCCGGACCCGTGCCCGTCCCTGGCGCTCCAGCCGCACTCACCTGTCCCCCTCCACCCATCGCTGGCGGACGCTCGCCTGACCCGCTCCGCTCGCCCCGCGCTGCGCCGCCCCCGCGCCGCCGGCGGGAGACGCGTCCCGGACCCCGCGGAGGAGCCCCGGTGCCCCCGAGCCGCGTCCCGGGCAGGCTGACAGCCGCGGCCAGCGGTCACGGCATCCCGCGGGGCACCCGGCGGCCCCGGGAGGGACTGACAGCGCCGGCAGCCCCGGGGGCCGCCCCCCACCCCGCCTCTCACTTACCGGCGCCGCCGCCGCCGCCGCCGCGGGGCCGCGCAGCCGCTTCCGGGTCCGGGTCCGGCGGAACGGGCGCGGGGCCGCGCGCGACCCGGAAGCGCCGCGGCCGCGGAAATGACGGCGCGGAACGGGCGGGGCGGCGGCGCCCGCAGCGCGGATGGCCCGGGCCCGGCGCGGGCTGGCGGTCACGGCGGCGGGGCCCGGGCTGCAGTGGGCACGGCTCCCAGCCCGCGATGCCCCGGGTTGGTACCGCGGACGCCGCGGCGCTGCTGCGCTCACCGGTGCCGCACGGCAACACACGGGAGGCTTTTCTCGTGGATCGCACCGGTTTTTTTTTTTCCAATTTCTTGCTAAATACGCTGTGGCGTTTGTATTTGTTTGGTAGCTTTAAAGCAAAGCACGCAGGTAGCGGTCGGTGTGCAAACACAAAGGGGATAACCATTAAACAGTGCCACTGCTGCCCAGGACAGGGATCAGCAGCGCTGCCGTGCCCCAAGCCCTGAGCAGCATCCCTGCGCGATCCGCGGCGGTCTCCTCACGCCTGCCTGGGCGAGCAGGGGAGCACCTCACAGCCCCTGGAGCTGCAGGTGTTCCCAGGAGCTCCCACCGTTCCTGTTCCTCGTGGTGCCTGTTCCTGGCCTGCTGGCTGTGTGTCCCTGTCACCGTTCCAGACTTGCTGGTGCGCCCTCCACAATGGCCTGTCGAAGTAAGGAGATTTGTTAATCCCTGAGGAAAGCTTAACCTGGCAGTCTCAGCAGTTGCACATAAAAACCAGTTGCCTTTGAGAAGGACAGTGGACAGCACGGCACAAGTGGCACCACGGGCCTGTGAGGAGCAGGTGCCAGTGACTGGCAACAGTGCAGGAGTGAGGGCAGGAGCTGGAGCTGTCCCAGCACAGGGCATGTCACTGGGAGTGCCTGACTACAGCTGGCAGAGCCCGGAGCTCTGGGGTGACTGGACTCTGTCTCCTGAAACTGTACAAGAAATCACCCGGAACAGCAGTTTTTGGCTGATGAGGTGAGGCCGAGCAGGTCCCTGCAGGGAGCAGGGTGCACTGTCCCATTTGGCAGGGTCAGGGGCTGGGGGAACTGCCCATTCCATCCACAACGCTTCACCCTCAGGGGGAAAATGCAAGTGCATCTGTGAAATATTCACAATTATACGGATTTAGAAATGTCTTTGGGTAGCATTCTTAGTAAAACTGGATGACCCTGAAAACTCATTGGCTCAAGCCAGTCAACGGTGGAGTAATTAAGATGTAAAGTAATTGAAATGTGAATGAATTTACTAATTGCATGGGGGGGACAGTGAGACTACAGATTTGTTGACCAGGAACCATCTCCAGCCACACGTGATTCCATCCAGTTGGTTAAAGGGTTCCAGTGACATCCAGGGCCCAATGAAGGTGCGGGATGGCAATGCCAGCTGGGACTGGCGGGAGCTGGGAGCTCTGCTTGACCCATGCCAAGCCTGAGGCATTAGCCAGACCACCAGGAAGGTTAGACGAGGATGAGGGTTGAGTTTGGGCATGACTCTACTGAGATCGTTCATCACAGACCGAGTACATACAGCAAATTAAGGATCATTTTAACTGCCACTGTGACTCTTCACTGCACCTACAGGTGGTTTCCCTAAGAGGTGTCTATGAGGGCAGCTGTGTTAGACACCACCCAAAGCGTGAGCAAAATGGACCAGAATCGAAGGAAGTTGGAATGAACGGCGGAAGTGTCCCACGTGAAGAAAATGCGAGGGGTGGCAACCATCTATAGGTAACCTCTTACGAGAATGAGATCGTAATTACCCTTGGTGCCTGTGCCCTTTTCTCTTCCCATTTCCGCGGTTCTGTGCACATTTACAAAAAGATAATTTGCAATTAGCCCCGGTAACGCACGATCTGAGCCAGGCCGGCTGTGCCAAAAGCTCCTGCTCTGTCCCGCGGCTTTTCCGCGAGGACACGCTCAAGGCACGGGCCGCGACAGACCGGCCCGGGACGCTTCATCCTGCGCCGGGGCTCCACCGCACGGCCGCAGCTGCGGGCCCCGGGGCAGGCCCGGCTCCCGCCGGCCCCCGCAGTTCGGGAGGCACCGGGCCCGGCCCGCGTCACCGCGTCACCGGGGGCGGGGCCCGGGCCGCTCCCCCCGCCCACGCCACCGTTCGAACGGCCCAATCACAAGTTCCTCGGCCGGGGGCGGGGCCCGAGGCGGGGCAGGCGGGCACGGCGCCTCTCTGCGCGAGCCGACTGGCCGGCGCCGCCGCCACCGCCCGCCTCGCCCGCGCCGCGATTGGCCGTAGCGCCCGTCGCTCGCGCACGCGGCCGCCGCCCCCCGCCCGCCCCGGGAGCGCGGGCGCCGCTGGGCCCGGCGGGAGGGCCGCGCGCGCGGACCGGGGCGGGCGGGGCCCCGCGCGGGGCGGGGCGGGGCGGTGGACCGCCCGGTTGGGGCGGGGCCGGGGCGGCCGGGGCGGGGGCCGGCGGGCGTGGCGGGGCCGGCGCTCCGCTCCCTCTCGCGCGCCGCTCGGCTCCTTCACAGGGTGACACGTCTGCGGTGAGTGAGTGGCGTTGGCAGCCTGTCAATCCCTCACCGGAGCGGCCATCAAACAACATAAAACACGCGCGGGCACCGGGCGCGGGGCTCATAAATTCCGGCGGGCCGATATTTTTGCACATTGCTTTGCAGAGAGTGTGTAATTAATTTTTTTACAGTTCTTTCCCCGTTATTTCCGCTCTTTTCTTTGCACAAGTTCAAACTTTTGATTGCTGCTGTCTCACCCCCGTGCACAGACTTGGGATCGTTTGTTATTTGGGGGGGAGGGCGATTAATTTTTTTTTTTTTCCCTCTGTGATTGTGTTTTCTTGGCTTTTTTATGTTGCAATTTCGGGGTGGGGGTGTTCGCTGGTTTGTTGTGGTTTTTGCTGTTTGCACCCTCCCAACTTCTGAAGGATTTGAAAGCGAGTTTTTTTGATTTTGTATTTAATTTTTTTTTTTTTTTAATTTTGCCTTTTTGCAAAGAAGATTTTTGGACAAGTGGGGAAAGACATAAAAAGCAACAATAAAAATTAAAAAGGAAAAAAAAAAAAAAGCTTTGGAAGAAGATTGTACCAGGAAAACCTCACAGAAATCTGCTCAGCTCATTTATCCGAGGCACCAATATGATGATGATGAAAGAAGATTGTAACTAAAGAAGAGAGTGATTTACTGCCCTGGGAAGGAGAAGAGAGTGGAATAAACATCTGAGATCCGGTCAAAACACAAATACTACATTTTTTTTGTTATTTTTTTGTTTGGCTTTTTTTCCTCGTGTTTTCGGTGTGTGTGCAGAGCGCGGTCAGGAGCGCGGCACTGGGACTGAGCGGGGCAGGCGCTGCCGTGACCGCCCGGAGCGCGGCCCGGCCCGGAGCCATGGACGATCAGTCCAGGATGCTGCAGACTCTGGCCGGCGTGAACCTGGCCGGGCACTCGGTGCAGGGGGGCATGGCCCTGCCGCCTCCCCACGGACACGAAGGGGCTGACGGCGACGGCAGGAAGCAGGACATCGGCGACATCCTCCATCAGATCATGACCATCACTGACCAAAGCCTGGATGAGGCACAAGCAAAGTTGGTTTCGTCTAATTAAACCTTGTCTTTTTAAAAAATTATTATTAATATTATTATTTTTAAAATTATTTTTGGTGTGTGTGTGTGGTTTTTGTTTCTCTCCTTCCTGCTCCTTCCTCTGCAGAGACCCGTAGTCTCACAATTAAGAGCAACTTCTTGGGGCCGTAAGAGAAATTACCAGCAGCCAAGGCAAAGGCAGAGCCAAGTTGCTATTTAATGATTTCTTTCCTTAAAAAAAAAAAAAAAAGAGATATAATAAATGTAGAAGTATGCGATGGTTCTGCCGTCACTGTGGTGTGCGGGAGGCTGTGGCTGATCCCTGCCCATTCCCGCTGGATGCTGTCCGGTGGATACCGGCCTTTGCGCCGCCGTCCATCTGTCTGTCTGTCCGGCCATCCCTCAAAGTACAACTTTGCCTCTTTCTTTCTTTTCTTGTCTCAAAGTGGCAGCAGATGAATTATAAATCTGATCAGATATTGCTGCAGGAGAGGGTGTGTGTGTGTGAATAAAACCCAAACCAAACCCTGGCTGTATTAAATCACAATAAATACAAAAACAATGTTAACTCTGTACACCTCCCCCCCTCCCCCCCAATCTCCTTAATAAATCAGTTCTAATATCGCAGGACGGGGACAAGGGGGGTGGTTTCTCCCCCTCGTTCGGGCGGTGTTTGCACAAAGATAATTCCGCATGAAAGTGAAGCGGGATGAGGGAGGTTCCGCCCGGCCCTCGCTGCCCGCGGCCCCGGGACCCCCGGCCGGGGGGCGAGCGGCCCCAGCGCGGGGCCGGGGAAGGCGCCATGTTGCTGGAGCCCGGCGCTAACCGCTTGTCCTGTGCTCTCTTGCAGGAAACACGCCCTGAACTGCCACAGGATGAAACCCGCCCTGTTCAGCGTCCTCTGCGAGATCAAGGAGAAAACAGGTACGGGCCGCCCGCGCCGCCGCCGCAGCCATCTTAGCGCTCCCGCCTTCCGCCGGGCCCGGCGCCCCTCACGCCGCCGGGGGCGGGGGCCGGGCCGGGCCGGGGGAGCCCCGCGGGGCCGGGGGCACCCGGGGGCTCGCGAGGCGGCGGGAGCGCCGTGAAATGGCGCGGGGGTCTCCCCTCACGGCCCCCACGGCCCCGGAGCGCCCGCGCTGCCGTGTTACCGTCAGGCGGTGTGTGAAAGACATCCCGGGGCGGCGTGGCCGCGGGTTTTAACCCCGGGACCGGACCGTGAGCTTTGTGAGGGCCGGGCGCGCCGAGCCGAACCCGAGGCGGCCCCGCCGTGGGCGCTCCGACCCCGCTCCCGTGCCCGGCGCCGCTCCGGCGCCTCCCGGGCGCTGGGTTTTTAAACGCCAAAATTCTCAAAAATCATCTCAAAAGTACAGGGTTGTTTTTTTGTTTTTTTGGTTTTTTTTTTCCGTCTACATTAACGCGACAAGAATAAACTCGGTGCTTTTCTTGTGGGCATTTTAGGAGATTTTTTGCAATTTTTTCACATCACTGAATTTATAAAATTTTTGTTTGTTTGTTTAGAGAAGGAAATTTACAAAGTATTCTGCTTTGTATTATGAGAACAAGGACATTTAGTGAGAATAATATTTAATGAGAATAAGAACATTTAACAATAGTAAGAACATTTAACAATAACAAAAACATTTATTATGACTGGATTTAAAAAAGAATAGCCATTTATTCACATATAGCTAAAACCGTTGCCTGGCTTTTTTGGCTCTCTGTGATACTCAATAACGTTCTGCTTAATTCCACACTGAAAAAATAAAACTGGACAAAAACAATCCAACGTGAAATCATTGCAAATCTGAGCTGTGGAGCCCGGAGTGAGCGGTTCTCTGTGAATTATGGTGCTTTATGTCCAAGGGTTTCTTTGCTACCAGGGATCCACTTCAGTTCCTGCTGACAGCTAAGCACTAGGGTATTGACTGTGTTGTGAATATTAAGATTGATTCTGCTTTATGTTGCATTATATTACCCGGGATAAGGGGAATGATCCCTCTCCCTTCCCACCTACCTACGTTCCACCTCGGTCGGCTCGCAACCCTTTTCCTTTGGCTTGTGTTTGTTTCCTGCCTTTCCCTAAACTTCTTTGCCCGTCCTGCTCCGGAGCCAGAAAGCAACCTGCCCTCGGTGTTCAGACATTTGCAGGAGGCACATTTCAATTAAGGAGGCAGGCGCAGGTCCCGCGGTCACTCTATTTGCAGAGGGCTTAGCCTCAGTGTTTTGAAAGGCAAGTGTAGTCAGCCACATGTCAGAGGTGAACTGCGAAGAAAACCCGCGTCCTTTCAGCGGTGGGGTTACTGGCACAGGGTGTTTGTGAGGCCGCCGCCGTCTCGCAGGCGAGGGGGAACCTGGCAAGAGGCTCTGTGGTCTGAAACCTTTCGGGGTGTTTCAGTGATAACTTGTAAGTTGGGATCCTGCATTTGTGCTGCAAGAAGTCGAGCAAGTTTTCGAGTTATCTCTCTTTTGTGAGGTCGCTGAGAACCAACAAAGAGTGAAGGCGTCTGCCTGCCCAAAGGCGAGCTCCTGCCAACCCCGCAGCATGGCAGGGACACGATTAATGCTCTGAGTGATTGATGGAGATGGATCCACACCTCCACCAAAAACTCTTCCCGATAGGGGACCTTCACTCAGGGCCTCCCAGTTGAGGTGAAATGTCTGTGCAGGCTTTACTTAGTGTGCTAAAGCAAAGAAAACGCGAAAATAAACTGTAGCCTGTTTTCTGGAAGCTGTTCTCGGTGGGAACGGCTCAAACAATTCCAAACTGGAAGTGCGAGGAAGGGTCTGAGATGCAGTTAAAGCAGAGGTGTCCCCTCTCCCCCTAGGCTCTGCATTGTCTTGTGGTCCGACAGTTGTCAGGTGGTTAAACCTGCCTCGGATGGGGTCATGTGCTGCCATTTAATTCTTCCTGATCTGAACCAAAGTTTACCTGGGTGTGGGAATTGCCGTGATGGCTTTATCACCGTCTTCCTCGGAGAGGTGAGGAGGGAGGCTGGAGCCTAGCAGTCACGTCTGTTCAGAAACAAGTCATGCGATATTTAAGTAATTTTTATATTGAATTATGTATTTATTTACATTCTAATGGTTTTCAGTACAGTCAGCGGGGACTTTGTGAGACTGGCTGGGAGAGAGCACGAGGAGGAATCCTCAGTTTACATGGAGCCACAGTCACTTCCTGGAAAGAGTTAATGGATGCATCTCATTTCTGAAAGCCTCACACAGGGTCAAGAGCTGAAGATTTTTATTTTTATTCCCTGTGAGGTATTTACCATGTACAAAGCAAATCACTGAGTTACTGAATTTAGCCTGACATTTCTTTTTTAACATTTTAACATTTTCAAAAGTGCTGCATAATACATTTAAGTGCTTTAGAGCTATTATTAGCTGTGTGTATTCTGAGAGGCAACCACAAGGTAGCACGGTGTTCATAAAGAAACTGCCACTTCGGGCTTTAATTAGTTCAAAGAAAAATTATACCAGAGTTCTACGGAAGCCCCTCCAATAAAATAGGAAGATAAGCAGGTGAGGGCCCGGGGACTCCGTCTGCTTGTGCTTTGCCCGCTCTCCGAGGTGTCACTGGACGTGCTGAAGTTGCCTTCGCAGCGCACGCTCACATCTGTTGCATACCTGTGTCACAGTCCGTTTCCTCATGTCCTGCCAGGAGGAATCAAAAACTGATTTGCACCATTGTTTGGTGGGGGTTTTTTGGGTTTTTTTAGTTTTTTTTTTTTAATAGCTCTTTTTTACTGACTAAAACACCTTCAGATTGGTTGGTGATTTTGCTACGCTTCCCCCAGGATGTTGCTCAAGCTGGGATCCTGGTTATTCTTATGGAGAAAGAAGTGAAAATATATTAATTCTTGTAGCCTTAAAATGTCTTAGGGAATTGCAATTATTTCCCAATGGAACAACATATTATTAGGTCCTGCACTGCGTCGATAGATAATTCGGGTTTTTGTCTTTAGAAGTCATTTGTAGAGACAGGATCACAGGTTTATAAAAATATCTGAATTCATGTGCATAACCGTGTGCACATCTACAGTTACTTATTTATTTATTTATTTCCCCAAGTCCGGCAGCAACAATGATAGCTGCCAACCAACCCCGAATTTACTGTCACCACCACCCCTAAACAGCATTCATTTCCTAGTAAAGCCTAATGGCATACATGATGGTTTGCCAGATTTGTGGCCTTTGTGAGGCTTATAAGCAGGACTGACTTGGGAAGATCATAAAACTTAATGAACTTCTCGACTGCAGGAGGTGTCCGCAGGGGAAGCGAAAGGCCTGCTCGGCTGCTCGGGCTGCTGCAACTATTTTTTATGTCTAAAGAGAGAGGATGAAAATGTTCATTAACAACGTTCTCCCCTTGCATAGATTTTTGTTTTAAAGAATGAATAAAAAAGCTCTGAAAACCAGACAAACCGTGTGTTAGCCACGGGGTTAATTTCTCGCCGTTCCCATGTAAGTTACCTTTATTTTTATTGCCACCACTGTAAATAGCCGTGCGCTGCCCTCCCTGTGGTTAAAGGGCTGCATCGGGCCCTGCCCGGCTGCAAAGCTCCTTATTGATGACACGGCCCGGGTGCTCAGGAACGCCCCTTGCCGATGTGCTGCAGAGCCTGGAACCCGCGGCCAGGGGACTCCTTGGAGCAGCGCTGGCTTCGCGTGCCTCTGGCAGAGTTGGGAAAGGTTAACCCCTGTCGGCACCGTGGCGTTGTAAAAAGCCACTCGCAGCACTCTGCCCTTGCACTGCGCAAATTTCAACTTTTCAGCCTTTGTAAACTGTTGTTGAGTGCGAACAACTCTCAGTGATACGCTGTAACCCGCAATCCTGGCAATCCTGCCGGAACATGAGAGGATTCAGATGGAACAATGAAATGGCACTGATAGCATACGTGTGTGTGTGTGTGTGTGTGTGTGTGTGTGTGTGTGTGTGTGTGTGTGTGTATTTTGACTATTTTCTAAATATCAGCTGTGCTGTTACTGTTACTCACTTTAGCTGTTTAAAATATTTATGTGCAGTCCTGTTTTTTGTTTTGTTTTTTTTTTTCAAGCTGCTAAATACATATTTTGTTGTTCCCTGACTACCTGAAGAAGTCAGTGCTGGGTGTTTATGTGCATCCAGCTCAGTTTAAATTGCTTAGCTTTTGCTTCCCATCTCATGCTTCAGTACCAAGGTTTGTCACCAACCCGGTAGTTGTACTTTTGAATGTATTTTTTTTTTAATTGCCAGCAGATGTATTACAAATGATGCCGTGCGGCAGAACGTTTGGTCGTTTGCACTGTCCTTATGGCAATGACATTGCTTTTCTTCATAAATGTCCTACTAGGAAAAAATAAATTGAATAAAGTGTCTTGATTGTCGTTTGGTCATATGTTTCCAACACATTCATTATCAGGAGCCTGGTTCTTTTGTGGATTTCTACCAGGGCACTTCTCTAGTTGAGAAAATGGCGATTTGGTGATTATGGGCATTAAAGAAATTCATGGTATTTTGTCTCACAGAACCTGAGACTGCACCTTACCTTCAGCACTTCCCATTGCTGGTGCTCCTTGCTGCATTTAAATATCCATCTTCACCTTGAGTACTGGGATTAGTGGTTCCAGAGATTCCCCCCCCCCCCCCCCCATCTGTAGAGGATAAATTTGGCCCTGTTTGTCAATACTAATTTAACCAGGAACAGAGATTTATTTTATTTATTTTATTTTATAGCTGTCTTTCATGTCCTTCCATTTATTTTTGAATTCGACACATTTGCTTGGTTATCTGAAAATACCAAATTACAGCAGTTACTGTGGGGTGTGTTTTAGGATGCTTGTTGTAAGTTAAGGAATTTTTGCATTCAGAGATAAATTATTATCATGGCACGTAGGGAATGCAAAACAGTTTTTTTTTTTTTTTTTTTTTTTTAAAACAGGATTTAACACATTTATCAAGCTCTGTTCCTGCAGCTTTCAATGGAAAAGTTGTATGATACGGATATTATGCTGTCTTTTTTCAATTTAAACATTGATTTGTGTGAAACATTAATATAATGATATTTGCAGTCTACCGTAGACAAATATAAGCAGAATTAGACACTCTAAATTGTTACAAATGCAACGCAATATTTAAATCTGAATGAAGGCTGTATTAATAATTACGGAGCGGAGCGCGCGGCGGTCCGGTCTGGATCTGCCCTCAGATTTTAGGCTGTTTTTCAATTCCTTGCACATCGTGCACACGATGGCTCGATGAATATTTTTATGAACAGCAGGAATGAATGTGAATCCGTGCGCGAGCGAGCCCAAAGCAGCGGAGCCCCGAGCGGAGCTGCGCGCCCGGCGTCGCGCTGGAATTAGCTGGAGCTGTCGGAGCGCCGCGATTGACACCCTGAGAAGAATGCTTTGTTTGTTTGCTCAGCAGTCATGTTTAATGCTCTTCGCTTATCAAGGTGATCAGCATGGTTCAGATAACACATGCCTGACACCGCCTGCCTTTTCTCACCAGCGTGTTGACCTTTTGTCACGTTTGCTTTTCTCTGGTAGGCAATTCCTGGCTTTAAGTGTGAATGGAGTAAATAATTCACATCAATATTTAATATAAATTATTAAAGTTTCTGTCAGCTCTTACAGTTCATGCTTTTATAGAGTTGGAGTAGTTCATCAGCCAAACAGATGAATTGTGCGGCTCAGCTGGACGTTAGAGCTCCTCCATCGTGCTGCCGGGACTGGGGGAGAAGGCAGGGAATTAAATAGCAAAGGTAATGCAGCCTGGTCCTTCAACACTGCGTGTTTTTCAGTAACGCACATTCTTTAGGAAGGCTCGAAGTACCAGATAAATATCCAGCATAATTTATTTTGTTAGTCCTGTACTTTTTTTTTTTTCCCCCCTTCACGTTGCCAACAGAAATGCAGAAAACCCCACCGACCCCCGGCATTTTCTTCTCCTCTTTGTTACTGGCCTGCCTTTGGTGCTCCAGGCCCTTCCTGGGCTTAGGGTGGGAGTACTGGTGTTGGGCGGTAGGGTTTGGGTGTTTGTTTTGTTTTTTCCCCTCAGTGTTCTTTTTCTGTTTTTAAAGACTGGTGCGGAGCCCTAAGGTGACAAAGTTTCAGAGGTTTTTAGACCTTGTTTATAAATTACAATTTATATTTTGCAAAGTGACCTGTGATTGATTGCAGATTCTGAAAACGTTTTTTAAAGGAGAAAAGCTCTGATCTCTGATTCTAACAGCTCAAATGTGTTTATTGCGTCAGGAATTGAATCAAAATAGCATGTTTTGCATAAAAGCATATAGTAAAAATCATTGTGCACTTAGTTTAATTTTATGCTCTTTTAGGTATTTCAGTTCTTTTGTTAATGATCAGTTCAATGTGTGTTGCACAGTCACAGGGACTGTAACAATGTGAATCACTGAATATCCCATGTAATAGAAATCCATCACCTGGAAGGGAGGTGGGTTTGTATCTTGTGTTTACAGGTCAAACCCTTTTGCTATACTTCAGTCATGCATCAACATTTAAAGCCAATCTCTCATTCCTCGTTGTCCAGCAGGTGGCTTTGTCATAGATTATTTAATTTTTAATCATTTATTGTAAGTGGAAAAGGTTATTTAATAATATTATCCTGACAGCATTTTTTAAAAGAACTACAGATTTCCTGTATGTCCTGTGGTGTATGACGGGGTCAATGGAAGCATCTAGAGAGCTTCAAGTACACAATCTAAATTAAGATTCTAAACAGGCATTACAGATGCTGGTAACTTTGGCAATTATCATTTTGTTTGGTGAACAGTAGTAAAACAGTGTGCGGTAAAAGTGTTTAGAGAGAGAGGATAAATAAATTGAACAGTTTTGCAATGCAAAGTGGTTTGTGGTGTTTTTGAGGATTTCTTGGCTCTTGCTTAACTGCTATTGTGAAGCCTGGAGCAGATTTTCCCATTGCTAATGCCCTAGAAGTATTAATTCACTTTGATATGCTAATTAGAGGGCATTATGCAAGAAATGAGATTAAGTGGCAGCATGAAGCCATTTGCCTGTCAGTAAATTGAGAGCTTTAGCATCAGGAGGAGCTTTGTTTTTTCTGAGTTTCTCTTGGTTTTGCATATAAATAAAATTGATTGAAAGGTCTAGAGAAGCTTCTAGAACATTGGTGGTTCTTTTTCTCCTTCTATGATTATTTAAACTTCATGTTAAAGCCTTTCTCTGAATATTAATTGATCTAATGGGAGATACTGAACATGAAGAATTTCATTGTATTATCAGTTACTGTATCTTAACAAAAGGAAAGTATTAGAATTCTTTGTGTCATCTGATTTTTGTGGGATTATTTTAGATATATCTTACAGCTTTGTATTCTAACGTCTCTGCCTGCTCTCAGCTCCTGTGCTGAGAGCTGTACCTGTGTGGAGGAGGTTTTGCCAGTTCTGCTGTTTTGGGGATTGGTGTGAGGGCCCAGCCAGCTGAAGGCAAATGGAAGGCTGGGATTCCTGGCCAATGGGGCTGTGAACATTTGTCACCCCCACTCACCCACAGCGTTTCCCACCATTTCTGATGCAAATCACACATGTATTTTCCTTCCTTTAGGAAGGAAGGGGTTGTAATACTGACCATAGATTTTATTCAACTGTCAGAAATTGTGTTAAAGTAACATTAAGGGATTGACTTACAGCCATAAGAGTGAGGGAATTTGGAGTTAATAGTTAAACTCTGCCCTTAACTCAACTCATTGAACCTATTTATTAGAGCATATATGATACATAAGAGCACTGCGCTGAGACCTCTGCTGTAGCAGGATGCTCCAGGATGGCTCAAAGATTAGACGTTCTGATCCAGTTTAAATTTTCCTTTGTTTTTTGAGGTTTGGAGTTTTTGTGTGTGTGTGTGTGTGTGTGTTGTTTTCATTCAGCCTCTGAGTTGCTTTACTACAGTTTTGTGATTAGCTTTCTTTTTGCAAGCAACACCGTTTTTAAAAAAAATCAAAAAAGTAATTCTGAAATTGAACAAAAATTTAGCAAAAAATAAACCCAAAGCAAAGCCAGCCCGAGCCTCTCTAGTCCTCTTTGCCTGAGTGCAGCAGAGTGGCTGTTTGAGTGCCCATCTCCTCCAGAGATCATTGTCGCAAAGTCAATCAGGGGAGCAGTGCTGGAGTGACAGTGCTTGTTATGAGCCCCAATAGTTATTTAAAAGAAAGGAAAAAGGATAAAAAAATGGCCCAGAGCTGCGTGCGGGGGCTGTTCATGCTGGATGCACATGCTCTCCCTGATCCTGGCAGCTGAAGTCTATCACTGTTGGGAAATTTTTAACATGAACCACATGAGACACAAACCACGGCGGTTTCCCCGGAGCCACAGGGGTTTTCACGTCAGCGCAGGACAACTGGCACGTGCACTGCGGGTCCCTGCCCGCCGCCCCCTGCCCTGGGCGCCCGCCCGCCCTGCTCGCCCGCAACAAAGGGGCCCCAGTGCAGCTTGCATGGGAAGTGTGATGTCCCTGGTCGCCCACAGTTCCCCAGAGCTTGGCCCGAAGAATCCCATCAGGAATTTATAATCCAAAACTTCAGTTGTCATAGTGAACCTTTTTGATACTGGAAGGAACAAAACATCACTGCAAAGTCAGTTCTCACAGGCAGCAAAAGGAAGCGTTGCTGGGCTCCAGCTGCTCATTTTGGGTTTCGGACTGTTGAACAAAAGAACTAAGTAATGAAAATGTTCCGAAGCTGACCTTAACTTTCCCAGTACCAGTAGACCCCTGATGGCGTTGTTTTGGGAGAAGATGATGCTGGAGAGGAAATCCTGGCATTGCTGGTTTGAGTCCTGGTGCTGCTATTGACTGGGCAAGAAACCTTCCTCCCCCTTGAGTGAGGAGGGATGTGGTGACCTCGGTAGGGCAGACCCCAAGCTCGGCCACCACCTCATGGGAGTGAATGCAAGAGCTTGCTTCTCGTATCTTTAAAATGGGAATGTTAGCCATCTGATTTTTTGTGAAGGTTGTGTTAGCTTGGTGCTGTGTGTTAAAAAGGAATATTTTTATCAAGTATTGGGTTTAATTGAAATTGTTATGTCAGAGGTAAACTATCAAAACTATTTATAGTATCCGCTTCTTTCCACTTGGGCTGCAGATGAGTCTTACATCCTGGAGATGAAGAAATTAAGCTTTCCTTTGGCTTCTTCTTTCCTTGGCTTTAATCAGGAATGTTTTTTGGCTCCATGGTTCGACCTCTGCTTAAAGGATATCAGCGTTTTGTGCCTTGGTGGTTGCTTTGCTCAGTACAGAAAGAGAAGGTTTGCTCCCGTGGCCAGGGATCGGTGCTTTCCTTGTGCAGTAGCTGTTTGAGGCAGGGTGGCACACTCAAAAGGCTGTGCCAGACACACTTTCATATATTTGTTGATTAAAGAAGGAAGCATGCTTTTAGTGAGGTTTGTAATTACAGAACACCCAAATGTTTGCTTATTTTCTTTCATGTGAGATCCTGGTAGCGTGATTGACTGTCACTAGTAAGAACAAGTTACAGTAGATTGTGCAATGATTCTTATTTGACTTCAAGGATGTATTTATTACCATTTTTGAACAAATTATACTAACATGAAAAGTTGTGGAAATGATTGTGCACTAGATAAGGTGATACATTACAGGAGTGGTTGGGTTTATGGAGCTTTATGCCGAGGTTTTCTCAGAAATTATAGCACAGTCCTGTCACTATAAAACCTGGAGATGCACTTGGTAATAACATGCAGTGGAGGGATTTTTAGGATTTCACTTGTTATTCAAATAGAGTGGGAACTATCAGTTTTTCTACCTCGTATTTCTTTCTTGTGTTGCACTGGATGAAGAGGGGAAAGAAAGCCCAAGGACCGCAGAGTGGGCTCTGGGGTGTGGGCATCAGAGCCCTGCCCGATGCTGCTAGTGCCACCAGCTCCAGTGCCACAGGGCTGGGGAGGTTTTGGCACTGATGGACCTCTCTGGGACCCGGCGCTGGCGTGGGACACTGGTGGAGATTTGCCCTCCAAAGGCAGCTGAGGATTTTTTTTGTGAATTATTTCTTGCTTCTCCTCCACTTGTTAGGGCAGTGACGTGATATCGATATGGAGCTTGGGAACTTATTGACTTGTTGGTTCTTGACCTTTTGACTGTGACCAAGTATAGAAATTGAACGTCTGAAAATTAAATGATAGACTCTTTATACATAAATTCTTGGATGTCAGTGTATTACATGAACTAATTTCGGTTTACCTAAATTTATAGTGTTTTGTGTTCAATAAAGGAAATATTTCTTCCTTTCAATATACCCAGCATCTAATAATATTGTAGTTGCTAACACTAAACAAATCCATTTCCTTTTACTGACTTATTATCATAACAGCTGCTGTTTAATCACCAAGATGGTTACGTAACTTTGAAATCTCTTAATATTTTGGAGAGGTGCGAGTGACATCATCTTGCTGTGTAGCGGCGTGATGTCATCGGTGCTGAACCACGCGGCTGTGCTTTGTGGGACTCCGG
Organism: Hirundo rustica; assembly: GCF_015227805.2. Classification (NCBI taxonomy): domain Eukaryota; kingdom Metazoa; phylum Chordata; class Aves; order Passeriformes; family Hirundinidae; genus Hirundo; species Hirundo rustica. The sequence goes on along the minus strand of NC_053469.1, from coordinate 682,355 downwards.
ACCCGAGTTCTTATTTAGTTTAGTCACATTTAATGGGCTGGGAACACTTGCTGAGCGAACTGCCTGTTTTAAGGAGACCCAAAATACCACACGGTCCGCGTCCTGTTTTCCATGAAACAAAAACTGGGCATTTGTTTTCCCGCGCTGAACCGTGGCACGGTGGGGCCGATGGAAATGCCGTGCCCTGGCTCCTGTCCGATGGAATTAGCTGATCTCTCCTCGTGTGCGGGCAGGGTGAGCAGCACTCCGGCTTTGTGGCCGGGAGCGAGGCTCGGGCCTCCAAACCGGGGTGACGGAGCCGGCGATATTGTTCTCTCCCAGCGCCGCAATAAGGCTGTGGTCAGCACTAATGTAAATATTTGTACAACAACCATGTTCTACAGCCTCCGATTTAATGGTAAAAATCTGCCCTGAACGCCTGGGTAAATATATGCTGAGAACAGACGCCCATTCACTGGAGAAACAATTGACTTTAGGTTCTTTGTTGTTGAAGTGGCCCCCAGTGCTGGGCTGCGGGGAGGCGATAGCGGCGCGGGCGCCGTCGGGCTGGCGGCTCCCGGGCAGTGCCCGGCGCGGGGAGCCCGCACCGCCCGCGCCGCGCCGCCACGGCAGCCGCAACTTGTCAATGGAAGAAAAAGAACTGTAATCGCACATTTACATATGCTCCTAATTGTTGATTTGGGGATTTTCTATGAATATGGCTTCACAAAACAGATGCTGTTTAAGAAAAGGGGGAACATAATTTTGTGGGCAATGAATTAAGTGTTTTTGTGGCCCTCTCATCCGTAGCTAGGAGCAGTTTGTGGACCGCGTCTGTGAACGCCGCTCATAATTGTTTTTCACACATAAGTTATGCAAATGAGCTTTTATGGCAACTGGCATAACAATTAGCATCCTCCAGCAATATTTTAGCAGGTTAATTGCAAAATTTCTAAATTGTACATCTGACTTGTTAATTAGGCATGACAGAGGTGGTAAAATAGTTATCTTCAGGCAGTGGCAGCCAGGAGCTGCTTGAAATGCAAAGAGCAAGGATTGATTGGATTTGAGGGTTACAATTGTGGGAGCACTGCTGTTGTCAAGTGCCGCTGAGCAGCTCTGCTCCATCGGCTGCCTCAGAGCAAGAACCACGTCGGTGCTGAGAGGATCCTGCCAGTTACAAATCTGCTTTATTTAACTCTGAAATTCTCCAAATCCCGGCTGTGGAAAGCGCCCAGCTCCTGCCTATTCCTCTGTCGTAGGCCCACGGCAAGGGGAATCCATGGACCTGAAGTTGCAATTTTGACTTTATTTACAAATAGGTCTGAAACTTCAGCTGCTGGCACAGATCAGCAAACACTTCTGTTTTTCAGCCCCAGTAAAAATGCCATTGCTTTCCCCACCACGTGCTGAAAATTCTGCCGTTACCTCCCTTAAATTGCAATCTTTGCTGCCCGGTATTTTCAGATGGCGTTGGTTGCATTTTACAAGCTTTACTTCCTCAGCTTATTTCTCTTTAAATCCTTGCTTTCATTTATCTTTGTGTGTCTTATAATATTAATCGTATTAAAATACAAAACCCCATGCCATTTGCAATAACCCCTTTTTAGGCTCTCAGAGATATGTCTGGATGATTTAAACAAGATTGGAACACGCAAGTTTTCATCCTGGGAACGTGTTCCAAACATCCCCCAATGCTGCCTGGAGCAGATAACAGTGTGCTCAGCAGAGGTGCAGCCTCTTGAGTCACACCAGCACAATTGGCCAGCGCAGGATCTTCGAAATACATTTTACTGGCTTTGACTGCTGATTTTGATATAAAATGCAGATTTCTGGGCTAGTTTATTATTTAATAAGTTAAAAGGTGATAACAGGAAAAAAAAAAAAAGCCACTGAACAAGTACCTCTGGGAGCCAGAGCAGTCGGCGGTGCGCTGTGAGCTGTGTGTGGCTGTGCCATTTGTCTGGGCTTTGCTGGGGGACTCAGTGTTTTGTGGCTTAAATAAAGTCAGTCACATTTGAGTACCTATGTAGTACCTGTAAGCAAAAAGAAAATCAGCACAAGCATGTGTGAAATTTCATGTCCTCTGTTTTCTCTATATGCATTCTCTTGATTTACCCACATGATTTTTAAAACTGGGATGTTATATTTTCATTTAAAACAAAAACAAAAACAAAAACGTTCCTGCATGCATAACTGTTCTAATATTTTACATTTTCTTGTGACATGTGTATATGGAGTAAGTGCCATTTATGATATGTTGTCATCAATAATTTTGTCACAGAGAATAAAAGCCTTTAAACTCATCCACCCACTGGAACGTTTTATCATATTTATTTTAAGAGATATGAAATTAGCAGAACAATTGAACTCTTTGTATATGGGAGATGCAAATGTAACTGAATATTTACCTTTAATGAAGGGCAGCATAAATATCTCAGTATCAATAAATTATATGCAGTAGCAGAATATTCCATAGGCAACTAATAACTAGTTCCTTTTTTCCCTGGATTCACAAACTGCATTGTCCTTTAGGATAGTTGAATTTACAGTACACAGTGAAATTAAATGTTGGTTAACTTTTGGAAAGGATCCATCATAACTGGAAAATACTGGGGTTTGACTAGACCTAAACCACGCTTCCAAGCCATTGCGTTCCCTGATTAAATGCTCACTTGCACAATTTAGGGAGAGTTTACTACAGTGGTGCCTCAGTAGATAATATTTGGAATGGAGTAACCATTTTAATGAGGTTCATCGAGAGATTTCATCAGGGAACGTTTCAGGTGTGTTATGGCTTTTGTCTTGTCACGACGCACGTCTTGGTACCGTCAGAGGAGTTCCAGAGCAGCTCTCTCCTCGTTTGAGACAATAAGGAATTCTGTAGAACGCGTGAGCAGGGAAAGGCAGGACCCGCTGCGTTGTGCTCCGCGTTTGAGCAAGCCGGTGAGTAAATACACCCCGTGGCTTAAATGTACATCACATTTTAACTGTCCTAATATTGATCATCCTATGGAGGAATGCAGTGGAAGCCCACTGGTTATTAGTGTAAAGAGGGTCAGAGGCAGAGCCGGGCACAAAGCAAGTGCTCTCATGGTAATGATGCTGCTATTTATAGATCCCCATTTCATTAGTTGCAGAGTTTCAGGGAAGAGATTTTCTCTAGGGGAAATGGATACTTGAAGTTCATTTTCTTCCCGATGCACATTAAGGCAGAAACGTGAACAACCTTCAGGATAGGACACAGGGATGCAGATTTCGCGTGACCGTTTTCCCGCTGTTGTGTGCGGTGCCGCTGTGCGAATGCCAACCGCTGCTCCTGCCCGGCTGCGTCCCCAAGTGCCTGTGCCACCGCTTCTCTGCCACAGAGTCTTCTTCCACCTAAAGGAAATCTGCTTTTGCAGGGTGCCAGAGCAGTAAACTGAGCACTATTGCTCTGTGTAGCTTTATAAAACTAACACATCTGGATCACCTGACTTGGAGCAGCCTCGCTACAGCTGGCACGCACCGGAGTGGATTTACGCACAGCACCTACCAACTACAGTCGCAGTTAATCAAAACACGGCCGGCTCTTCTGATACTTGCTCATAAATACAGAGATTTCTTGGAGTATCTGAAAACTCAGTTGTATAACCGTACATAGTTTCCTCCTGTGAAATCCAGATAATCAAAGCTCTCTATAATTTTTGTGTGCCTTTATTTCTAGAGTTTTCCTTCTTGGAATTCTTGATATCTTGATTTTTTTTTTTCCCTTTAAGAGAATATTTACTTAGTTAGTATTCACTTAATTAGAACTGACTGTTTAATGTTTTCTGGGAGGGTATTTATGGTATTTTCTTTGCCATATTTGCATTCCAGAAATTAAGTCCCCATGCCATTATTCGGCAAGCCTTTCATACATTAGAATGATGAATTGAAAGCAGAAATGGGAAAAAGACTGCAATGCAATGAAAATTTAATCAGCGTCTTCTGCTGCTTTAATAAGGCAAATAATTCTTATTGGCCGCTGCGTTAAGGTTTCTAATATTTAATTCATAACAAACCTTGCATTATTCTGCAGCAGCATCGACAGCTCCACTTTGCTGCCTGCCAACAGGCAACCATAAAAACTTAAAAGCAGATGTAAATGTCTGAAACAAGGAGAATGATTGGGTCTAAAGCGGTCAGAAAAAATCAACACTATTGCCAGAGAGTTTGATAAATCCTTACACACACTTCAGCAAGGTACAAATGGTATTAATTAAACTCATTAAGTGTGTTGATTTTAAGGCTTTGAGGTGCCTTTTTTGAAATGTGAGATTTTTTTTCAGTTTCTGGAGGCTCCCGAACGAAAAGGGATGCCAGGCTGGCAATGCAGGGTGCTGGACAGCTGGAACGATGTTATGAATCAGGCAGATTCAGTTAATTTTCATATTTAGGGTATTTGTTACATATCAACGGTAAAATCACCGTAATTTGTGTTATGTGTATGTGTAGTGCTGGAATTCGGCAAAAGAGCAGGAGCTCGTCCCCCTGCTCCCGTTCAGCTGTGTCAGCGCAGCAGTGACAGTCATCGATGACAGAATCCCAGGTGTGGCCAAGGCCAGGCTGGCTTTTGGGGCTGCCGCTGCCCGTGCGGGTGGGACGCGCTGCCCGAGCCCCGTGCGGGAGCTGTGGCACCCGGCCAGGGCTGGGGGCGAGCTCTTGTTACCGCCAAGGGCTGCGCCTGTTCTCATTTCTTCTTGAAATGGCTTAATTGGTGTCAGCACCCCAGGGATAAAGGCCTCCAACACTGAAATCCACACGATTCACCCTGTCTCTGCTCAGCGTAGGGAAACTGGTAACAACTGGTGGTGAATGAGGAGTGAACGGTGCTGTAACAATACTCGATGATGTTTGGGATGACAGAAATTAATACGCGCTTGCTTGAAGAAAGCAATGATTAATGGCAGTGAGCAAGGGAATGCTGTCCCTCCTTTAACTCCACTTTGATGGGGATTGAAAAGCAAAAGGCTGTTTTCATTCTCTCGTGCAAGCAGAGGTCATCCAGAGTACATTACAGCAATTTTTTCTCTCTGTTTTTTATTTCATAAATATTATGATAAGCACAGATTAGATAGATTTTTTTCATGGAGGCTTAAAAGGATATTTTGTCTGTTTGCTGTTCGTGCTCAAGAAGAAATCGGATTTCTTCTGTTTATGTGTGAGATCGTTATATTCAGTGGAATAATTAGTACAATTAAGAATTTCAAAAGCTCACCATTGTGTTAGTTTTTTGAGGTTTTACAGATGGAATTTCATGGTCTCTATTTCCAAGTGCTGAGAGGTCAGAACAAGACGAGGAGTGTTGCCGAGGAAAGAAAAAAAAAAGGCTAAAAATCCAAGATTCCTCACCGAATTGTTGATGTAAATATATTTTGCAAGATCCTCACACTTGTCAGTGGCTTTTTAAGCTATTTGATAAAGAATCTTTATTCTACAAGGAGCCTGAAATAACACAACACTGCTTTGGATAATGAATTCTTCATCTAAGCAGAACTTTAAAACAAAGTACAATGTTGGCATTTTTTTCTTTGAGTGAGAGGGCTGATACATCTTTTGGATCCGACAGGAAGACATAAATTAATAGAGTTCTGGAGATCAGTTTCTCATTAATAATCCATTTTGTCATGGTTCTTGGCATTGTCAGCCTCGGAGCTGGTTCATATTTTGCTAAAGGATAAAAGCACATGATGTCTTAAGGCACAACATAAGGAGAAGGAGTTTATCATCTTCTGGAAAAACCATCTCTGAAAAAATAGATTGTTTTCCAGGAAATAAATGTCAGTTGCGAGTTTTATGCATTTTTAATCTTCAAACAGGTTTTTTAATGTCTACAGTTGCAAAAATAGACTCGAGTTGGAAGGGGTTGTTGCCAACAGCCGTTGCTTTGCCTTTGTCCTCTCCACTGGTTTTTGATTTTTAGACATTGCAGTGGATTCCAGACCTTTAATTCAGCTGCTTTAAAGACTATGGCAGATTGTGTCCAATTTAAAACATGTAATTGAAAAAAAAAAATTACGGTTCTTTTGAATGGGTAAACATGAAACCTTTGTTACATTTGCACTTTCCCTGCAGTATGGGACATCTCACAGACCACTGCACATCCCCCCAGTATTTTCAAATTGGAAAATGTCGTTTTTTCTTGAGTGTGATGACATAAATGGAGTCACCCTTTTGAAGTCTTAAATTTGGTATTTTATGTAAGGTAGTGGCAGATTGGCAAACAGTGTAACCACCAAAAGTTTTCAGCTTGTGCTGTCATCCCAAGTAAGGAAGAACAGAGATCTGATTTAGATGCCTGCCCTTTATGTTATATACTGAAGAGTGACATAATGCAGATCTCCTCAGGAACGTGTGATGTGTTTGGAAAGGATAAAGGGGAGGAAGAAAGGACGACATTAGCCCAGATCACATAGTTGTAAGATTTAACTGGGCTCAAACATTTATAATTTAATCAATACTTAAAAGAGCATAGAGGGAGGGAGTGGGAGGTTCTGGACAGAGGGCTGCAGGGAGCTGGGATCCCGCTAAGGATCCTAGTTGGGATGGCTGGGAAGGAAGCAGCGTGTCCAGAAGGCTAAGCAGAGCTGGCCCGTGGAGGAGCAGCTCAGAGCATGAGGGGGTGCAGCAGCAGCAGCTCCTCAGTGTGTTGTTGGCAGAGGTGTTGTGGTGCAGGAGGAGACGTGGCTGGGGTGACACCGGAGGGGCCCCAGGCACGAGGCGTCGCTGGTGTGGATCACAGTGACCCACGGGTCACCGGCCAGAGGCGGGCCATGGTCCTGAGCCATTTGCATGTAGACATACCCGTTCCTTTGGGCTGTCTGTTGGCCTCCACGAGCTTCATGCTGACTGCTCAGGAACGCCCAGGGCAGGGAACGCTGCGGGTGCCTCCTCCCCGTGGTTCCCCATGGGTGGCAGGGTCAGAGGTGCTGCCTGTCCCGGGTGAGCTGGCCGGAGGAGCAGCAGCACTGCCGGTTGCCAGGGATGGAGGTGCTGCATTTACCCCATCAGCAACAATGCTAAACCCTTTCAGGCTTGCTTTGTTGCCTGAAAACTGGGAAGGTTTGAATTATGAAGATTTAGAACATGCTTCCTTCCATGGAGTTGCAAAGGACATTTGTCTCAGCACATTGTAGTGAAATTTTAAAGAGCAGGTTTTGACAGGAGACATTTTGCTGACACAGAATATTTTGTTCACTTCTGACTCTCAAATAAGTGCTACTTCTGTCATAATGATTGATTTATATTCGGTTTAGTCCATACATTTTACATCCTCTTCTTTAGTGCTTATGGCTGCATGGCTTCAGAACAGCCCAGTTTAACACTGGTACGAGCCTGGTGTCACATTCACATTCCACAATAAAACTGATTGTAACGAGTTGTAGGTATCTTGTGCTATGGTGTATTTAGGATAAAATGATGATTATCTCCTGGAAAAAGAAAATTTTAAAATTTATATTTCTGTTAAAAAGTTGAGATCTCAGAGCTGTAATTTAAAGTATTCCTAATAAGAAAGGCCTAGTGACCTGGCTCCCACAGCTTTATTACAGGTGCTCTAAAATTAAATGCTGAGCATCTTTGCCCTCCCTGGGGGTGTGCTGTGAACTGCTTCTCCCCCGTCTGGATGAGGCCCTCCAGTACCACTGGAAACCTCAGCATGGGCAGGTGGCTGCTCTGCATTTACATTAACCCAGCTTCCTCCCTTTATGTGCTGGACAAGGGTCTCAGCACATTTCAGTCCATAAATACTTCAGGAAAAACCCTGGAGCCTTTGCTGTGAGTTTTGTTTGGAACAAACTCCCCAGGTAGCCAAATCATTCCCCTGGGAGCAGAACCCTCTCTGGAGCACGTGTGAGTGGTTTGAGGCAGAGGAAGCTGGTTTATGCGTTTCTCAGACCATGAAGAGTCTGCTCTCCCTTGGGGTCTGGAACCAGAGACCTTTGGCACCTGCAGTGGTGGGGTTTGGGTTTTGGTGACACGGTTGGTGTCACAGCCTTGATTTCTCAGTGATCCTTTGGCAATGGCATCTGCTAGTTCACGTTTGTAGGTGTTCAGGAAGAGCAGGTACCCTGCTGGTGTGTGCAGCGTTCTGAGTGCTCAGTGGCACTGCAGTCCTGGAAAAAGAGGAGACTCCAGTATTTTCAGAAAAATTAACTTGTCCCTGGTGGCTGCTCCAGTACTCAGTCTGAATAACTGAGATTTCCATGTTAGCTGAGCTGGGGCAGTTCAGGACAGGCTGCACTGGGGGCAGGAGTGACTCCAGGGTTCATTCCTCCTGGCCAGGGCTTTGTCCATCAGCCCCTCAGGGCAGATGGCACTGTTCTGGCACGGCTGGACCTGCGTGGCAATGCTGGCACGGGCTGTGGCTGCACCAGCCTGCACCCACCACAGCCACCCACCAACCCGTTCTGGGAGAGGCCTTGGTCTTGCCCTGCAAAATTAATGCTCATGTATATCTTATTCTGGGATTATAGTACTGCTCCTTCCCATCTATTAAAAATACCCCTAAGGACCCGTAAGAGCACAGCATGTGAAGAGCTGTGTCAGAGCAGAGAAGGCTCCGTGAGCTCTTCCTGGCTGTGGGAGATGTTACTCTGTTCCCCAGACCTGGTGAGGAACAGGCAGCATGGAAAGGGTCAAATCCAGCTGCCTTTGGCTTTGCCGCAAACATGTATATATTGAGATATTTATTTCTCAGAGAACGAAGAAGCTAATATTCAACAAGGCTTCAGGAAGAAAGGGTTTCCAAGATGTTACAGATTTTGGAAATATTTGACAATGTTAGCAGCATCAACTACTGACACAAAACCCTCTCTCCAGAAAATCTTTCACAGTTGTGCCAAGAAAAGCAGCTTCGATGGAACATTTTCATAAACTATCATCAGTTATGCAGCAGCAGCTTCACAAATCAGAAATGATATCTTCAGGCACTGCTGTCAAGTGTTATTCAAATAATACCAGCCTCACATTTGAATAACAGCAGACATTTTGAATTAATTAATCAGATGAGATAGTCTAGGCCTTTTCTCATTAGTCTCTGGGTCAGGCATGGAAAGATATATGCGTTGGTGATGATATACTTGTCTTTAATCGTGATTTATGAAGATTTAGGATTGTGTGTGATTTGTCAAAGGTTCTGGGAAAAGGCTGGTGCATATTTCATTACCTAATCTGAGATTGATTTCATGATGCTGAGAGATAGAACCCTATTGTTGGGGGGGCTGGGAAGCGCAGGTAGGCGCAGCATCCCAGGGTTTTACTGGCTTATCTTTGTGACTGTCAAACAATGCTGTAAACTTTTACTGCCAGCAGTTAACAATTCCTGCTTTAATTATAGGCAAATTCTTCATTCCGTCCAAAGGGGAAGCTGCAGTAGTTATTTAGTTAAAAAGCATAACAGACCTTATAGCTATGACCCAATGTAAATCATGGACAAAGTTGGCAAATTTCATGGCTTGGTCATGGTGAAAATATAAAATTTCATGGTTTGTCACAGATTAATAGAAAAATCCTATTAAAACTGTGCAAATAACAGCACAACAAGTTAGGTGGAGCTCCCTACACGGCACCTTCCTGCTCACAGCATTTATTTTAGGTTAGAATTGCTGTGAACAACATGAGGCCCTTTGCAGGCTTTTCTCTGCTGCACTGTTTTCTATTCAGTTTAATTAGTAGTTGTTGTTTGGTTTGGACTGAGTAATTATCATGTGATTGTTTTGAAGCATTATTTACACGAGAAAGCATGTGTGACATTGCTGCTGCAGTGAAAGGGGATTAGGAAATGAAATATTTGAATACAAATGGTATATACTTTTTAAAATCCGTGAGATGGCTATATTTAATAACTCATCAGTAATCAGGACTTTTGATATGGGAACAAGGTCTGAGCCGTGCTGGGTCCTTGACCGCTGCAGCCAAGCGCTGCCCACGTCTCTTAGATCAGCAGACCGTGGCCAAGCCTCAAGTTCCCTGCAGATTGCTAATCACCTACTTCTTCATCTTTAATCAGAAAGTTCATGTCTTTTACTGTTCTTGGTGCAGTTTTGCAGCCCATCTATCACAGCCACGCGGCTCCGGCGCTGCTCCGTGTCCGTGCAGCCCCGTCCCCCACAGCCATCAGCCCTCCAGCTCAGCCTCCTGCACCGGCTGAAGGCCAGGGCGGGGCTTTAATACCCAGGGCTTATAATGCTTTATTTTTTACTATTTTGGTTGCCTCTAGAATTTTGATCGGTGATTCAGGAATTTGGATCCAGGCCAAGATACTCCAAAGACACTGAGCTCTTCCACTCAGTCTTTTAGAGGGAGCAGTTTCTGCTGAAGTGGCCAATTTCAGAAGAAAATGGCAGTTGTTCTACATTGGAATAATGATAAAAAAGAATCAAAGTCTCAGAATAAGGACTTTTAAGAGTGACATCAAATAGTCATCGCTGATAGCAGTAACAGCTTTGTATCATAAATAGCCCAGAATTGCACATATGAAGCTTATTTTAAAAATGAGTCTGTTTTTTTTTCACGTGAGACTTTTCTTTCTGAACAGAAGGTTGAGAAACACATTTTTAGGGGTGTTTAAGGGTTTAAGGGTGCAATGGTTCAATAATCACACAAGTATGAAATTTCAGCCTTTATGGGAGACAGAATGATGAGCCGGCAAACAGGAAAAGCACCGCAACATGAGAAATCAGTTCAGGATTCCTGTTTAAGAGAAACACATCAATGAGTGTTGTTTATATCAAGTTTACAATTAACTGTTGTCAGGTCACTTCCATCAAGAGCTTCATCTGCACTCTGACCAACTACCAGGTTCAAGGAGTAATTAAAGCACAGCTAATCACATTCAGGTTGGAAAAGCCCTCTGAGACCATCAAGTCCAACTGCTCACCGATCACTGCCTAGGCCACCACTAACCCATGTCCCCAGGTGCCACATACACATGGCTTTTAAATCCCTACAGGGATGAGGACTCCACCACTGCCCTGGGCATCCTGTGCCAGGACTTGACAACCCCCTCTGTCAATATCCAATCTAAATGTCCTCTGGCTCAACTTGAAGCTCTTTCTCTTTGACCTGTCGCTTGGGAGAAGAGGCTGACCCTCACCTGGCTCCAACCTCCTTCAGGTAGTTATGGAGAGCAAGGGATTTCCCCCTGAACCTCAGCCTTTTCCTCATCCTTTGCCACTGTGATTCCCCCCACATCCAGTAAGAGATTGAAGTCCTCCTTAGCCCTCTTTTTGTTCCTAATGTATTTATAGAAACACTTAATTGCCTCTCACGGCAGTAGCTGGGTGAAGTTCTAGTTGGACTTTGGCCCTTCTAATTTTCTTGAACCATAACCTCATGGCAGTAGCTCTCTAATGACAGTGTCATGGTAATTTGTCTCTTCCCCATTGCAAATAGGCATAAAATATAGAAGGAAGAAAAAAAAAATGGTTTGGATTATTGATTATTGTTTTGCTAATAAGAAATTAAATTTATCGACCACTGCCATTCTCTAGCTCTGCTTCCCCATGAGTTAGTTGGCAGCTGCAGGCGTGTTCAGCAGAGCTGTGGCTGGCCCAGGCTGGCAGCTGCTGCCTCAGGAGAAGGATGTTTAACCCTATTAGTCAGGTCACTTCGCTCTTTTTGTGGAGAGGTCAACAAAAAAGAATTCCTTTCTGAAGTCGACTTTCCCAGCTTTCCTTTTGAAAGTGAACGAATTGCACCAGCTTCTGAGCATGGTCCAGTGCCCAGATGCTGCGTGTGAAGTGGGAGCTGCTGCCAGGTGCTGAGCTGCTGGAGTGATCAATATGGTGTGGAAACTCTACCATATTTTGATTAATAGAAGTTACACAGACTCACCTGGGAGGGGAGATCTGGCACATCGGCTCCTGGGGACGGCTCGGGGAGGGACTCAGTGCTCCAGGGGGTGGGAAGGGACATCCATGGAGCTGAGTGTCCCCAACCAGGAGCACTGGGAGCTGCCAGGCGACAGTGCCTCACCCCTCTCTTCTGTCCCAGCTGGCTGCAGCTCCAGGCGTGCCCGTGTGCCAGGAGACACTCCTGCAGCCAGCACAGCCGCCTCCCTGAGCGGCGAGCGGGGCGTGGGTCTGGGACACCGCATCCAGAGCGCGGTGCAGCGTGAGGCCGAGAGAGGAAACTCCTTCAGTTTCCTAGCACTGCCAGTCAGAGCGAAGCGTTTGATGTGTAGGAATCACTGAATACTGAGCCTGTGGGTTGTGTGGCCTTTGGGAAGATGATAGCTGGGTCCCTGTGTGACTGTTGGCTCTGCTCACGGCGCTTTCCCACGCTGCAGAGTGCAGAGTGCAGTGCAGTTGCAGTACAAACATACACTTCTGTATATTAAGCATGTGCATTAATATATTATTATTACTTGGACTAATAACAAATAGTAGTCAGTCAGTGAGATAAAAAAGGACAGAGTTCAATAGTAATTCGCAGACAGCTTAGCAATTACCCAGACAGCTTGCAGTCAGAAAAGCTGCTCAAATCTAGGATTACGAACTACACCGATGGCAGCTCTGCTGGGTGGGGTTTCACAGGATGATGTTTGCACATAGCTGTGGGACTTGGTTCCAACACTCCTCCTGAGGAACTTCTCCTTTACAAGCCAGAATAAACAACCGTAAAAAACCCTCTGAAAGCCAAGAGGCTGGTTTCCAGAACCAGTCAAAATTATTTTTATGTATTTTCTCTGTATCAGAAAGATGCCTGTGCTTGCAAGGATCTTGGAGATTTTCATCCTTAATGACATAAATCCCAAATTCATTTCTGTGACAATAATCAGCATCAAACCATATGTGTGGCAACACAGATTTTGTGGTTTTGTTTTTAAAATCAGTGTGTTTCCTTGCTTTATGGGTGAAGGTGGCTTCTCCCCTGATTACCTTGGCTGGTTTTCACTGATTCCTGTAGTGTTTTCTGTACCCACCACCCTGCCCTGGCAGGGGAGCGCTGCCCTGTGCCAGCAGAAGGCCAAGGGAGCACTTAAGTCCCATCTAAGGCTCTAGACATACTCTCAAACTCTAGGAGCGGAGTCAGCAGAGCTGGCACATGCTCTGGGTGCAGGGGTCGCGGGGATGCAGCAGACCTGGGGCTTGGGGGGCTCATCCGCTGCTCCTGCTCCACAGCATCAACCCTGTGAGAGACTTCAGATACAAACCTTGGGTTTGAAGCACTCGCATGTCAAAGGAGTGCTGTTGCATTTTTAGGGCAGTACATGATTTTTTTATGGGGCACATTAAATTCTGCTCCTCCGGCGGGCAGTAAAGGCACCTCATCACTCGGCATCGGGGGGGGGAGCACCGGCTCGGGAGCAGGAGAGGCAGCTGTTCAGAGATTTCCATCTCAGCAGTCTCTTACGCCAGTAGGGTTGTGACTTGGGAATAGAACAAGGCTTTGGGGACTAAAGTTAATAAATAACTGGTGTATTCCCTTTCCTTTCTCTCTGTGCCTGGCTCCAATGCCATCTCAGCCTGAGCAATTATCAGTCCCTGGACTGATGGATTTGACATAAATTCATACATTCTTTAAGCACAAAGTCCTCACAACAAATTTTGCTTCTAAGAGACTATTGAATGGAGAAAAGGTCACTTGGCTGGTTGGGTGTCTGCATTCGGATGCTGGCAGTAAGTGCTGTGTTTGCAGAGCTGGATTTGATCCCCTTGGTTGGAGGGAGCCAGGTGCAGGGTCTGTGTTTTAGATCACATTTCTCCTGCCAGAGGGGACAAAAGGGTAGCTTGGAATTACCTCCATGAATTCACACTTACTTGCCCCCCTTTAAGCCTCTCTTTAGCTTCCATTGCAGTTTCTCTGTTCTCATCCCATTCCATAGGTATGCAAGATGGAGTTTAGCAATGATGCCATAGCAACTGTATCACAATACAGAAATTGTAGTGGTTTAAATCTTCAAACTTGCATAACAAAGTTAATGGAAGCCTATCAGAAATGTACATGCCACTATGTGTTTAGACGTGGTTTTAAATTTAGCTTTAAATTTGCGATCCCACAGACTGTTCTCAGGAATTCCAGCGCCGCCGCGCAGGGAGCGGGAGCACAGTTGTCCATGTGCTCTGCTCCAGAGCAGACACGGCTGGCAGGGGACAAAGCCTGCTGCGTCCCTGAGACCCGCTCCCCTGAGCTTTGGTGTGCGGCTGGAAATGACATCCCAGAACGTTTGTGTTTGTTTGGGTGCATCCGGAATGAATCCATCATCTTCCTCCTTAGCCGTGACGTAGCGCAGACTCAGCAGAGGAAGGAGGAAGGGCAGGAAGGGCTGCTCTGTGTCCCCGGGCTTGTCCCGCTCCACGAGGTCTGATTCACTCGGGGTGCCCCAGCCGGACGGGCGCCTTTCCGCAGCGTGGATCTGCTGTTTCCCGGCCCGTGTCTCCCCTTGGCCGCGGCTCTTGCTCGCGGTGAGGCAGCTCTGGGGTTTGTGAGCAGCGGGAGGGGTCGGGCGGTGGTGGCGGTGTGCCCGGGCGCCCCGAGCCGTGCCGCACGCCCGTTCCCGCTGCGCGCTCCCGAGGGCCGGCGGAGCCGCTGCCGGCGCTGCGGCCGCGCACTCCGCCTGACGCCGCAGACTCGATTAGTGCGGCACTGACATTTTCTTATCCTCGGAGACGGAAGCTGGAAGTTTTCTTGAAAGTGCAGCCTCCAGCGCCAGGCGGGTGAGGCGGGCCGGGGCACCTCTGCCCTCCGCACGGAGCCGCCGTGGGTGGGAGAGCCGGGCCGCGGCTGCACCGCTCCTCCCGTCAGTCTGTGCTAGCCGGGCACAGCAGCTCTCCCTGCCCTTCCCAGGAACTGCACCGCTGCCGTGCCAGGAGACGGGATGGCAGGGCCGCTGCGGGCTGGAGACCCCACCGGCTCCAGGGCAGGGTTTGGGATGCTGGCTGTCCGTGCGTGGAAGGAGCAGCCGCTCCTGGGGCTCTCCCTGCACGTGGGGTGACAGCCGGAGACAGGACAGCCGTGGGCATTCCCTGCTCCGGGAACTGCGTCCCTGTCCCCACAGCGCGGGGACAGGTGGTGCTGCTCTGGCACCGTCACAGGTCAGTTCCTGCTTGCCAGCAGAAAAAGAGGATGTCTGGTTATTCTTGGAGCAGGCAACATGTAGGTTTTGTAGGATAATGCTAAAGTACTTGCACTGTGTTAAAGAAATTAATACACTTGTATTGCTACTGGAATTGGAGCCTGATTAGGATTGTTCCAGTACTGTAGTTTTAGCTTTTAATTACTTACTACATTACACAGTATCTACCAGTGCTAATAGAGTACAGAACTGTCATAGCTTTTGTTTTAAAGTACAGGACTGTGTGGTGCTTAATTGTGGAGCAGTGTTGTTCAATTACATCTGAAAGTGTTTAATAAAGTATGGCACAGAAACGCAAATCGGAGTGGCATGTGTTAATTGGTGTCCGCGTCATTGACTCCATTTGGTTACGGCGATCGCTGCGAGATGAGGCCGAGTGGCAGGTTGCCCACATGGAGTCTTCAGCCCCAACTCTTATCCCTACCACTGGCACATGCCTGTGCTCTCCCACGTTTGCACAGATTTTCACACCGTGCACACACATGGTGTTGTTACAAAGCACATCCCTGCCCTGCTCCAGGGCTGCTGCTCCCTGTTCTTGGCTGGCAGAATTCTGTGGCCATGGCACAAGGAGCTCTGGACGTGACCCAGAGAGCTGATCCCTTTCTACAAGAACAGCTCAGGACCCCCCAAGCAAATCTGCTGGCCACCATTGCTTTTATCCTTTTGCCCCCCACCCCGAGGGGCTGGGGCACTGGGGGCTGGCCTGTGCCTGAGCTGGCTCCCCCAGAGTGGGCTCTGCTGCCCAGAGCCAATTCCCAGATGCAAACAAAGTGGTACAGTTATTTCCTGAGTAGTGGTATTTTTTATATCAATGTTCTACTTTTTACCCGATTTCACTGAGATATTCTCTGGAAGTATTTCTTCTAGAATAAACATTTCAGCACATCAGGTTTGTTCCATAAGGGTTGATTGTCAAATTACAGCCTTCCTTCCTGCGAGCGCTGCGCTTTGGTGTGGGATCAAATTGCATTAGGTATTTTTCCTCCAGTAGAAACACAGAATAATAGTGATATCTTTGTTGTATCACATTTCTGAATGAAAAATAATCACAAACAGATTTTCATGCGGTGTTGCTGCAGAGCAGGAATGCTTTTCCTGCCAGCCAGCCTCTCGAGGTGGTGCTGGGCTGGCCCAGGGGGTTTGGCTGGCGTCCCCTGCACAATTCAGTGTCCCTCGACATGTTCACCACACACACTTTCTACATTTTCTTGCCTGTGGTCCTCGAAGCCACCTAACATGCAGGTCATGTGCCCTTAATTTTCATTATGGATGGAGAGTAAAACGTGAAGGTTATTGCCTGGCAGTACAAATGCACTGGGTTTTTTTATTTAGAAGCTCTATTAGAAGTGTCAGGAGTCCCATAACAAAGCCAGGCAAATATCCGCAGAGACACCTTGTTGAGAAAGGCAACTTGGTTCTAAAAGGTTTGAATATGAATGTGGTTGTTTCTAATCAAGCAGTCTTTGAAAAGAATTCCCCACTAGTACTTACCTCTTTCTTTTTTTTAACCTTTTTCCTTGTAATCTGTCTGTTTCTCTCCTCAGGAAATGCTCCTCATGCCAGCGTGCAGTGGGCAGGAGGGAGGCACAGCCAGGAGGGGAGAGCGGGGCTGGGGGGAAGCCCCACATCTAAATATCTCCACATGCAGAAGTGTAGCTCAGGATTCAGGATGGATATGGCCAGAAAACTGCTGTCTTTTCAAAGTGGTTTTGGGGACCACATCAGCGGCACCTGCTGGGGCAACACAGCCATCTTGGACAAAACCGAATCCTTTGATTTAGGGCAGGAAAAGTGATATATTCTTGACTTTGTTTGTTCCTTGGACAAATGCATCTAGGCATGTGGGACGTGCAGGCTGGTGCTGATGTCTGCAGTGGGTGCTCCCTTACCCTAAGGAGGCACCCACCAAGGTTTCCCTGGCACCAGCACGGTGTCCCCATCTCCACGGGAACCCTGCCAAGTGGGAAATGTGCTCATGTTTGAGCCAAACAGCAGAGGAAGAATTAAGTCCTAAATACCTTTCCTTCCCAGAGTCAGTGTATTTATTCCAGCTTAGCAGTGACCATTGTGGCTGTGGGAGCAGGTGAGGACAGGGACAGCCCCGGGAACTGCCGTGTCCCTTTGGCCGTGTTGTGGCAGGCGAGCTCACGTCCCCGTGCCTCGCACGGCTCCACGTAGGTAACACAACCAGTGCCGTGATGGTGTGGGTGGGCTGGGGCCTCGGTGGGAGAGGGCAGGGGTTCCTCTGGAGAGGGGTGAAATGTCCCGACTGAACTGTCCCTGACCCTCCTGCTGCCCTCCTGTGGGGCACAGGGCTGTGGTGCTGTCCCCTGACCCTGCTCCCAGGGCACATCTTGGCTCCAATGCCTTCAGCACACTTACAAAATCTTCCTCCTTTTTCTTTTTTTTATAAATTGTCAGTGTTTTTTCCCTCTACGAACCTGTAGCATCTGGCAGCAGGAAAGTACAGTAGGACTCGCTGGCACTGTGGTGTAGAGCCTCGAAGAATTCCGTATTGTGACAACACATCAAAATAAATTGCTGTCAACAGACCAAAACACCAAGTGCTGTGATTCTGTCTGACGTGTGAAGACTCAGACAGGCTGTCTTGACAAGTTGTGGTGGAGCACCTGCAATTGGCAGAAGACAGTGATATAAATCTGATTTGCCTGATATGCAGCACCTAGCTATCGTTAATGTTGGTGACAATAACTCTGCATAACATTCCCCAGACATAGATCTGATTTTTTGTCTATTACTTGTGTTGTTTTTTGTCACTCTCTGATCCTGGCTCTGCTTCTTTTCCCTGCTCAGGGTCTACCTAGGAATTGCTTGGTATAATAAACCGTGTTAAAAAAGGTAATAACAAATTAAGGTTTAGTTCAGCCTCTTCTTGAGCAGGAAAAGGCAGCGCTTGGCCCTGCTGCTCAAGGCAAAGGATACACCATGAAATTTTATTTTACACTAATCATA
Organism: Hirundo rustica; assembly: GCF_015227805.2. NCBI lineage: Eukaryota > Metazoa > Chordata > Aves > Passeriformes > Hirundinidae > Hirundo > Hirundo rustica. The sequence continues at coordinate 664,300 of NC_053469.1, read as the reverse complement.
AAAATAATCACGGTGGAAGTTGTATTAATTCCCTCACTCGCAGCCCAAACATTTAAAATAGCAGGTTCAACTCTAGGAGCTGCAGTAAATCTTTTCTGAAACGTCTGTGGTTTTAAACTCCTGGAAGAGGAGCGGGATCATTGAATAGGTGGTTAATTTTTACCTTTCATTATCAATAAATGGTAATTCTTTACAGTAGCAGGATATATCACAGCTGGTTTATGAACGTGTGAGACGTACCTTGGCTCTGGAGTTTAATTATTGGGAGTTAACGCCGTGTCTGTGCAGCAGCCCTCCCTCACGGGCACCAGTGGGACGGGTTTCATCTGGCACGGGCAGGTACAAGAACACACCAGCCCACGTGAACTGGAATTTCTCCTGGTCGCCGTCCTCTGTGCCTTTACAGTCTGGGATGTGAGACGTTTTTGCAGCCACCAATGCTCCTGTTGTGCTGGTGACTCTTGGCTTTGGGGCTGGAGCCATCCCCGGTGCCCTGGGCTGAGCCAGCGTGGGCTGGGCTGAGCGTGGCCAGTGCCCGGGCAGGTCCTGGCACGGCGCCGGTCAGGGCACGCGTCCCGCCTGGGCTGGGCTGGGCTGGTGACGGGCCCAGGGCGCAGGGGGAGCCACCAGGGCCGGAGGCAGGCATGAGGGGGTCACCGACTCAGGGCACTGTGGAGGGCTGCAGAGCTCCTGGTCTCAGGGCTTGTTTTTGCCAAACATTCGGGAACTCCTTTGGCAGCAAACTTGGGCAATGTCATCGTCCGGTCCGAGGGGCTGTAAGAGCAGAAAAGAGGTTTTTGAAATTACCATTCATTCTTGTCTGTATTGTTATTTTATCCCTTAAAGGCTGCTAATGAGAAATAGAGCCTCATTATGATTTTAAGGATGAGAGAGGAAGGCTTTTAATTAATGATATGTAAATGGTCTTGAATTGATTATGTTAGAATATCAAGAGAGATGGGTAGAAGCTGTGGTGTAATATATTTTAATTAAGAATTAATTAAAAATGATGGCAATTTCATAAAGCCTCACAGAAAATAGTGGAATTTACTTTCTGTCAGGAGTAAATTAGCCAGTGATTAAATAAAGGGCCTGCATTAATAGTGGAGTTATTTTTAAACTGTGCTATGAAGAATTGTGTAATTTTCCCTAAATAAGTAAAATAAAAATGTAATGTTTGCAAACAAGTTTTGGAAATGACAGAAGAATGCAAACTTAGTTTTCTCCCCTCCTCGTGGTATGATCCTTTGCAGAGTGGCTTGCAGGGGGGTTGATGGAGGGTATGACCTGTGGTTATAACCCCGGGGCTGCGGTGGGCATGGAGGGAGGGTCCTGTCTCAGGTGCCCCCAGAGCTGCTCCTGCCTCTGCCCAGCACCCCCAGCCCCCGAGGTGCCGGCTGTGGAGGCTCCTCCACCGCTCACACAGTCTCCCTGTATCTGCTGGGAGTGCTCTGGGCCGGAGCATGGAGATGCTTCTGTTGTTTCTGTGCTGTGGGACCATCCAGTGCCTCTCCTGGCTGGTGCCCAGGCGTGGGGGGGCATTCCCAGCTGGTGGGGAACTCTTGGCTGAGAGCAGAGCCTGCAGGTCACTGGAGGATGCCAGTGACCCCAGTGACCCCGTCCTCCACAGACCCCAGGTGCCACGGCTGTCCCTGTGGGGTGAGCAGGGAAGTGTCCCCTGACCTTCCATCTTCCAACACCTCTGGGAAACCTCAGCTGGGCTTTCCTGCCCCCAGCAGCACCCCTGGCCAGGGGCATCCACCCGCCTCTGCTCGTGCGGTGGCACGGTGGGGCTGGCACGGTGGGGCTGGCACGGTGGGGCTGGCACGGTGGGGACTCTGCTCTGCCGTGGGGGGACCCCTGTGCCTCAGCCCTCTGTGGGCAGCTGGTGGGGCAGCCGCTCTGCTGGAGCCTGGCCGAGGGAGGGTCAGCAGCGGGGGTTTGCCAGGCGCGTGCCCCATCTCCGGGACACGTCTCCTGGGGACGGGGAGCTGCACGCCGGGGGAACACACCAGGCTGCTTGTAAAAATCCTGCAGGGCTTTCTGTGGGTCTGGGAAGGCCCCGGGCTGGGGCGGTGCTCCCATGCTGGCGTGTTCCACGAGTTCCATGGCCTGGCACATGCTCTGCTGTAAATGGGCTTTATGCACTTGTTTAGGCTGCTGCTCACTAAAGAGCATTGCCATGGCAACTGCTCCGTCACATGCTGTACACTCATGCTGTCGCCGAGATAAAGAGCACATTTTAAAGCAGCATATTCTTAATGTCGATGTCCTAAAATGCAATTTTTGATGATTATTATTATTTTTCTGGGAGAGTATTTGTGATAAGCAACCATGTCTCCTCAGTGTCTCTTAACTCCTTTTACTACTACTATGCTGGCAGAGGACCGTGTGCCTGCGGTAATTTCTTTTTCATTTGTAGATTTCCATATAGAGATTGTGAAATATTTGTTAGTTCAGATCGCAGTGTGAGGCCTCGTGTCAGTGGGATGTGGGGAGTTTTGTTCAGCAGAGTGGGGCTCTGTGCCCGATGTGCCAACCTGCAGCCGTGCCTCTCCCAGCCTGCAGGAGAGCACACCCTGTGAGCTGGCACTGCCACACTGCCCGGAGAGGGACAGTGTCCCTCAGGAGAGCACACCCTGTGAGCTGGCACTGCCACACTGCCCAGAGAGGGACAGTGTCCCTCAGGAGAGCACACCCTGTGAGCTGGCACTGCCACACTGCCCAGAGAGGGACAGTGTCCCTCAGGAGAGCACACCCTGTGAGCTGGCACTGCCACACTGCCCGGAGAGGGACAGTGTCCCTCAGGAGAGCACACCCTGTGAGCTGGCACTGCCACACTGCCCAGAGAGGGACAGTGTCCCTCAGGAGAGCACACCCTGTGAGCTGGCACTGCCACACTGCCCGGAGAGGGACAGTGTCCCTCAGGAGAGCACACCCTGTGAGCTGGCACTGCCACACTGCCCAGAGGAGCATGTCCCGCAGCATGTGCCTGTGAAAATGTTTGTGAGAAGTTCTTCCCGCCGTGCTGCCCAGGCCGGAGGAGAGGAGAGCAGGGCCAGCAAGGCTGTGAGGTGTTGTTAAATGGAGTGAAACCCCTCGGGCGCGTTCCCTGTGCAGCGCCACGTCCTGGCCCCTCACTTGCTGTTCCTCGCATCACCTCAGCCCCTCTGCCCTGCGGCCAGGCTGTGCCACACCAAAGGTTCTGTGTGGGAAAAAGGACCCCCAGTGAAGCCTCCAAAGGTGTGCCCTGCTTGCATTTACATCCTGTCTTTGAAGCCCCGGTCTTTGCTCCTTCAGCATTTTGCCAAGAACGAGAGTCATATGGACATCTCTTGGAATCTGCAGCTCCATAGTCCAGTTGCACAGGGCAGGGGTGGAATGAGTGTGTTTCTAAGAAACTTTGTTTTTTCTCTAAGCAACTTTTACGTGACTGTAAGCAGGGTGTGTGTGGGAGCACGGTCCCTGCTCTCAGCTGGGGCAGGGCTCCAGCCGTGCTGGCAGGCAGGACTGGACACTCCTGCTCTCCGGTGGCACACGCATTGCTGGGAACAGTAATTCCATTCCCTGCAGTTAAGAACACAGCATCCCTGTGCACAAGGGCACCAGAATAAAAAGGGAAGAGACATTTTTGGTGCAGAGGGCTTCAGTCAGCTGGCTCATCAGCGCCAGAGAAGTGTTCCAGGGCTGGAAACTACCTTAGAATTAACTTCACTGGGTTTTAGATCAGTAGTCATCTCCTCTGGAAAATACATGCATATAATCCCCATTGTGTGTCTCATCATAATCCTCCTCCTCGTCTTCCGAAGGCAGTGAAAGGTACAGAACAGCAGCAGTGCTCCCAGAATAGTGGAAATTTTCTGTAGGATTTCATGGTTTGTCATATGTGTGGGCACCTGCCAGGCCCCCACGCTCCCCCGCTCCGCATGTGACGTCCTGACAGCGGGGCTTGGTCGCAAACCATCCCTTGTTCCCAGCTAAAAAGACTGGAAGAATTAACATTCCTCACAGTTATCCAACCATCTTAATTACTTGCCCCATATTCTGTCTCGATATTAGCTGCCCAAATCATGTTGGGATTTTCCAGACACAACTTCTGGCCAGTTTGTTAGCCAAGGGACTAAAAAGGAAGCATAAAATCAGAGTAAAAATTGCTGCAGTGCTCTAGGTAATATTCCAGCTGAGCCTGGAAGTGCTGGTAGCTTTGTGCCCAGTGCCAAAGGGACGAGGAGGGATGGGGAGGCAATGCCATGCCGGAAGCATTGGCACACGCTGTGCATGTGCACCTGTGCCCCAGGAGCCACAGCTCAGGTGGAGTTCCAGCCCATGTCCTGCCCCTGCCCTGCCCTGGGCACCCTCGGCTGCAGGCAGCAGGGCTGGGAACGGGCAGCACAGCCACAGTCCCCAGCCCTTGCCCCCAGCAGCCAGCCCTCGGGAGCAGCGCTGCCTGTGCAGCCAGGCTCTTCACACCAGGATGCTCCTGCACATTAACATGCCGGGCGTGAGATATCTGTATCATCTCGCCCCCATCCTGCCTTACTGACTGCAGGAAAAGGCCATTTTTTATCAGTTTCTGCTTTACTGAAGCAAAAGGTCCTTTGGTTCCCATCCACTGTCTCGAAATGCAAAGTGTGTCATTGAAGAATCAATGGTCACAGGTCAATCAAATGCCCCTGGGACTTTCTTTCCCAGCTAGGACATCTCCATCCTTCTGCCTGCAGGAACTGGAACAAAAGCCCAGCCTGGCTCTGGGTGGTTTATGTTGTACCACAAATGGCCAATAAAGGTTTGTCATAACAGGAGCTCTGTAAGCAGAAGGACACGGGCGATGGTTTACGGCTCTCGTGCTGTCTGGTGCCATTCATTAGCAGGTTCCATGCTAGTAATGAAATTTTACAGGTTGGTCATTTAAATGCAGGTTAGAATTAATTTTGATGATCCAACTCGAAAAGTATCAGATGCTGGTCAGTGTGCCTCTTTCCCCCCAGTCATACACTGAGTGACAGGAGGCCCAACAGCCTCGATTAGGCAATAGTTTACTCATCATAAGGTGATTAATCACGGGGGCTTTGACCCCAGCGTGGGGGCGATGGATGGAAGGGTTTGGGTGGGAAGGGAGCACGGCGGCGCTGCTACGGCGTCATCCCCGCCAGTGCTTCCATTTATCGTGCCCTGAACCCTTGGTGTGATAGAGGAGAGGCGCAGCACAGGTCTCCCTCTCCCTTTGTTCTGGGATGAGCACACGCTGCTCTCTCAGCGATGGTGATCAATCAGCGGCGCCTGGAATCACACGGGCGTGGAGGGAGCGAGCCGCAGGGCGATCCCCCGAGAGCGGCCATTGGAGCGCCGTGCTTCCAGCCAACGAGGAGGGAGACAGACAGGTTGTTTGAGAAAATTCCCTTTAGACCAAACACTGATGCTGAGCTGAGCTACAAACGCTTCTGCTGTACGGAGTGCAACTTTATCAGTGTTCTGGGTTAAGTGCTGCTCCTGGAATGTACCGTGCGCTCTGCCTGCGGGCTCCTCTGGCCGCGTCCTCCCACAGCCTGTCAGCGTCAACTGTGCAGCCAGCCTAATTCTTCTTGCACTAATTAATTACTGAATTTTCAATGCACATTTTTGTCTTTATTTTTATCTTTATGTGAAATGTCGCCTTGTTAGTGCCCCAGAAGGGGTGAGTGTGTTGGCAGGGAGGTGCAGAGGGACAGGACCCTGCAGAGCAGCGGTGGCCCTGCGTCCCAGGGCACGCTGTGCTCTGCTGCCTGCAGGATGCCCACTCTGGCACAGTGGACAAGGGTCACAGCTGGAGACGTGGGGTTTTCAGTGATTCAGTGTGTCTTTAATGAATTTTATAGTCGTGTGCAAGTGCCTTCTCTTTAGAATGACCTCGTTGGCAGTTTGCTCCAGTATCAGATGCAAATCCAGTACCAGCTCCTATCTTCCATGGAAAATGCAGTATTGTAGAGCCATTTCAACATTTACTTCAGGAATTAGGGGATATCTAATTAAATGTTTGGCATCTGCAGTATGCAAGTTTTGGTGTAGTGATATAAAAAATGTGAAATGTTAATATAAGGTTAATTTTGACCAATTCAACAGCTTGCTTTTAAGTTTCCCATTGACAGCCAAACTGCAGGGTTTAGTGCTAAGCTCCACATTGCAGCTTATCTTTCCTTAATTAAAATTAAAATGTGAGCAGCAACACAGAGATATTTTGCATCATCCTGGAAGAGGAGAAGCAGAAGCTCGAGTGATGGTTGTTTAATAAGATTATAATTGGAGAGTTAAAGCCTTGTGATCTATGTGCAGACTGGTTTGGTGCTGGTGCGGCTCCGTGGCAGGCGAGCCCCAGGTGCCTGGCCAAGCATCCCTCGCCGACATCTGGAACCAGTTGCAATACATCACTGTCAAAACTGCTTTCTATACGTATCTGCATTTACACATTAGTTACTCACGCAGCACTCATCAAAAAAGCTGAACAATCTTGACACGGTGTCCCTGGTGGAACGGCAAAGGTGAACCAAAGTTGGGAGGCAGTGTCTCGCGTCACTGTCTGCTGAGCTTTTACAACAGGAGGCCTGATTAAAACTGAAAGGAAAAATTTATCGTCAGCTTCTGTTTTGTATCATTTTTACCTACAAAAAGAGCATTTTGTTTCATACAAAGCAGTTGATAATGGGGCCAGAGATGCTCTTGACTTTCACCACTGCTTTCCCAGTGGTGCTTTGCCAGGCGGTCCTCACGCAGGGCTTTGGACAGGCTTTGGGTGTCTGATTATCCACAGAATTCCCTCTCTCTTGCCCAGTTCTTGCTCTGAATTACAGAACCCATCTACAGTTCATTTGGGTTTGTTGCACAGGGATTGATGGAACACAGACTGAGTAAGTCCAGGAAGGATGCTGGTATTACTGAAGGGTTTGTGCTCCATCACAGTGCTTGTGCCTGCCGACAGGCTGGGGGCTGCAGGAAAGAGCAGGAAAGAAAAGAACTGCAAACTTCCTTGGGAGTTCAGGGATTAGGAGTTAATTAGGAGTTATAAGTAAACATTTTGAGGAGCCAGAATGACAAGAATGGAGCTCCCTGGTGTCCTTCAGGATGGGAACTAATGGACTTTGGTGAAACAGGGGGTTTCACTTGGTGCAAGGTTCAAGGGGAGGCAGTGCAGGGGGGTGTGTTTATTTTCTCCGTCAAAAATGGCAAAAGTGCCCTTGCAATGAGAGCTCTGGCTGTGTGTGCCAGGGCAGCCTGGCAATGAGAGCTGCTGTTCCCTTTGCTGTGCCTCGTCTGAGGAGCTCAGGTGGCTCCTGCTCACCGGGTAGGTGAGGAATATATGGAGCATGGAGTTACTTAGTTTAGTTCTTTTCTCTGGGAAGACAGGAATATGAGGAGCACAACTCATTTTTCAGAGTTGCCTCAGCTGATGTTTCATGACTTGCTGTTTTCATTAGACATGTCCAGAACTCTGGAGATGGCGATGAAGTGTCTCTCTAACTCATGGTTACTCTAGTAACCAGACAAACAAGAAATATTGCAAAGGTTGAGAGCTGGAGGTGCTTTATCTTTAGTGATTTCACCTGTTTGCTTATTTGTAACATTTCTGAGTGGTGTTTTTGGCAATGTACTCTGCATGGAAAAGCCCAAGAGATTCTGTTCAGGATTCAGTCCTGTTTCAGCTGATAATGAGCAAAGCCAGAGTGCTGTGTGGAAAGGTGCACGTCATTGTCCCGGAGCCCTGGGTGCCAGTGAGGTGTGCACATGCAGGTGATGTTTGGTGGCCACCCACAGTCTCAGCATGTGCAGGTGATCCCAGCACTCAGAGTGGAACCAGGACAGACCCAGATCTGCTGTGCTGATCATCACTTCTGTTGGGGCTGATAATCTTTCCTCGGGATGCTGACAAAAATGGCATTATCTGGGTTTTACAGATGAGCAGAATGTGATGAAATCAAAGTTCATTTTAAAGGAAACAAAAAATAGCGGAAGTATGTGGATTGACTTCATTCAGCTGTCTGTCTCAGCTCTGTACTCTGGTACCACAAGCTTTGCTGAAAGCAAACAAAATCAGTGCCCAATGAGCCCAGACTGGAATTCCAAACAGTAGCAACTCCGAATCAATCTGATTTCCTCCAGGCTTTACCTTCAGTGCAAGACCTGACTTTGCAAAATCAGGACAAAATGTGAGTGATGCATGAAATGAAAATTTCCTGCCTGGTGTGTAGAATAAAAACAGCCTAAGGCGTGAGGCTGCTGCAGCATGTGGCTCACACACGGCTCACACGTGGCTCACACGCAGCCAGAGGAATGAGCCAGGCCCAGGCATCTGCCTGCAGAAACTATCCTGTTGTGGAAAAGTTCCCAGATAATTTTTTTCTCCTTTGGGACCTTTGGAGCAGCTCAGTGATTAGACTGATTTTATCATCTTATCTCCATGGAGGATGGCTGGGGAGGTGGCTTTGGGCTGGCAGAACAACGTTCAGAGACCCTGTTCTGCCACAGTGACAGTGCTGGGGTGTCTGTGTGGGGCTGGCAGAGAAACAGACAGTATCAGTCCTGGTGTGACACATGCTTCTGTGATCAGTGTCACCTCCCAACACCGTGGACGTGCAAACGCCCGTAGACACTGACCTTCTCCATCCTTCTGCCAAGGAGAAGTGAAAAGCTTTCAGGAACTTGCTTTCAGTTGAGAATCCTGGAAAAAAATGTATTTCTTGGCTAAAAATCCATGTGAACTCATTATTGCCACAAACAGGGTTAAAAAAATCACCCCGAAGCTTATGGCTCTCCTGATCAGCTGGGGGCCGATGGGCTCCAGCGCTGTCCCTGCTGGTGACGAGCAGCAGATGCTGAAGGAGCAGGTCACAGGTCAGGTGTGCAGGGAGGGCCCTTGTGATGAACTGCCTGGGGCTGGCGACTGTGAGCGGGGGGTCCCGAGCAGGAGGTCACCTCTGCGGGGTCACAGGGCACTGCACAGGCTCTGATGGGCCCCTCTGCTGCCCCAGGTCCCGGTGTGCACAGCCTCCCTTGGCCCCACCGCCTTCTGCCCCTTCCTGCGCGACAGACGGAGAGCAAGCCAGGAGGTGATCCAGATGTGGCAACCTCTGGCTCTGCTGGCGGTGCCAAGCCAGCCCTGCTGAGGAGGATGCTCAGACGGCTGCAGCACCTGGGACGCCCCATCCCCCTGGGGCTTGGAGAGCCCCCACGGGCGCCGGTGCCCCTTGAGCAGGACCCTCCTGCCCCATGCAGCCTCAGCCCTAAGTTTTATTATGAATTAAGAGTAAAACTCCTTCTCTGCCACAGAAAAAACTACCTCCATTTTTCAGAGAGCCTCTGTTTATATAGTTTATGGGAGAAGAGGGCTCTTAATATTTCAGTGTCATGACCATAAAATGAAAAGGTTACTGCTTGCTGCAAAGGCTTGCTTGGATCCAGCACCAATTAATTTTCAATCTGAAATATATGTCTCCTGGCCGTCTCACAACAGCCGGGAGCGGGAGGTTCCTCTTTAACACATTTGAGCCACAAACCCGGTTAAAGGATTAGCCAGCTTTTTCCATGCTGTTTTGTTCGCCCCCATTGGGGATTCCCATTATCCTTGATAGACTGTTAGCCCTGACAGTGGGATATGACAGTGTGAGTTTTCCTCCTCCTTGCCGTGGTGGCCACAAAAGGCTGCTCGGACCTCGGCTTTCATTTCCGTGACGGGTAGAGCGGCAGCATATGCTAAAGGCAGCATTACTGTGCTGAGTTGCTCCTGCAGAATCATCTGCAATGGTTTAATTTCTCTGCGCGCGGCAGCCCCGGAGCTGGGCAGAGCTGCCAGCCTGCCCTCCCCTGCTCCGGGTAACGTCCGGGGGCACAGCAAGGATTGGAGCTGTACCAGAGCATTGCAAACACACGCTGACTTTGTGGAGGGTGGATGAGCTTCTCTTTATCTTTATTTATTAATAAAAGACGGAATGCCTTGGGAAACAAAAGGTTTTAATGGCTGGTGCTTGGTATCCTTGACAACAATCCCCAAAGAATATTACATTAGGGCACCAGAGAACTTTTAAAAATAAGTAATGGAATTCCGTCTCTGTTATGCTTTTAGTAGTCATTTCGGCCATGGTGCAGCGAGGTCATAAGCTGAGCTCAGTGAAGGGAGCCAGAACACGAAATGATGCTGAGAGAACGTCTGGGAGATGAGAGGTACAGAATTACAAGCGAAAGTGCAGGCCTGCTGAGGCAATTACAGCTTAATGGGGTCATTTGGAAGGCAATTGCCAGGGGTTAATGTAGTATGGAGAGATGAGGTGAGATTGAAGTGAAATTTGGGGCTGGAAATGTGTTAAGATGAAAGATCAGAGTGCAGCAGATTCTGCAGTGCAGACGGTTTATATCATGCAAAAAATTTGAGAAAAATGTAAAAGTAGTAGCCAGATGTTTCAAAATAAATAAATAAAACCTTAAGTAAATGCTTTAAAAAAGTGAAATAGCTGCATCAAAACACCCTGTGCTGGGAGGGGTGGCAGTGAGCACGGGAGGGTTTGATATCACAGAAAAGGGCTGGTTTGGAGCAAAAGTTGTGTTGTGTTTGCACATATGCCCAGACAATGTGGTTCCTTATTGACACGACAGAGTGCCTGATGAAACGCTGACTGCTCGCTCAGCTGTTGTGCCTTGTTTTGAAAAATCCATTGTTTTCAAACAAAACGCGAGCAACAGTCCTCTGTACACATATTTTGATATATTTGCAACGGATTCATCACATTATCTTTTCAGGCATTAAAATAATACTCATAAGATGTCAAAATATTGCAGGAATGTAAGCTAGCATTCTTTGAGAGCGGGTATTTGGGTTCTGAGAAGTATGCTTAAATATTACAGGTGTTTAAATTAAAAATGTCAAGCCATGAAGGCATAATGGAAGTAATCATTTTTACACAGTTTTAAGCCCGGTGTTGGAGAAAGCTCCGCATTCCAGACTATTGTGAGGGAGCGAGTTCATAAGCATTCAGAGGACAAAAGAGATCATTATGCTTTGTTACCTCAGCCAGTTCATTACCTTAATTGCTGAGCGTAATCCAGTCTTGGAAGAAAACTCTGGGGCTTTAAGGAGATCAGCCCTGGCACCCTGTGACACAGAAAATGGGAGCCCTTTCCTGCTCCACGGCCACTCCAGGCACGCTAAACCTTGATCAAAGGCTGAACTTCTCCGAGGGTCGGCCATGTGAAAATCCCCCGGAGCGGTGCCGGGCGCTGAACCGTGATGGAGCCGCGGGCTCGGCCGCGCTCCCGCGGCACCGGCACCGGCACCGGCACCGGCACCGGCACCGGCACCGGCACCGGCACCGGCACCGGCACTGGCACTGGCACCGGCACCGGCACCGGCACCGGCACAGACGCGCATCGCTGAGCGCCGCTGGGCTCGGCCGGGCTGGGCTGGGCTGGGCTCGGCACGGCCCGGTTCGGTACTGCACGGCACGGCGGGGTCTGAACGGACCCGCTCCCCGGGCAGGGTGGCACCGCGGCTGTGTGCCCTCTCCGGGCAGGGTGGCACCGCGGCTGTGTGCCCTCTCCGGGCAGGGATGGCACCGCGGCTGTGTGCCCTCCCCGGGCAGGGTGGCACCGCGGCTGTGTGCCCTCTCCGGGCAGGGATGGCACCGCGGCTGTGTGCCCTCTCCGGGCAGGGATGGCCCCGCGGCTGTGTGCCCTCTCCGGACAGGGATGGCACCGCGGCTGTGTGCCCTCCCCGGGCAGGGTGGCACCGCGGCTGTGTGCCCTCTCCGGGCAGGGTGGCACCGCGGCTGTGTGCCCTCTCCGGACAGGGTGGCACCGCCACTCCCGAATCCTGCCGGGCCCCACGCGAGGAGCGGCCCCGGGCCAGCGCTGGGCTCCCGAGTGATGCCGAGGCGTTGCTGGGGAAGATCAGATTTATTGTAAATACATTAGAGCAGGGTTTTTTCCCGTGTTTCTCTGTGTGTGTGTGCTTCGTATCTGGTTATCCGAGCTGATGATACGGGCATTCCCCCCCGTACAGTTGCATATATTAAGGCTTTTAAGAAATATAGTAAAACAAAAAATATGACCTTTAAAAGCATGGTTGAGTTGCATTCATTTTATAACCATCAAAGCAACTCTTTACTGTTGTAAGGTAGAAAAATCAATGATGCAATCTTTTTCCTTTTGCCTCGTGCAATCCGTAATTGAAATGGAAAATCAAATGAACGGCTAACAGATAATTGTTTTATCAATATTCCCTGCCTGCCCTACAAGGGTCAGCCTAGAATGATCATGAGCCACGGATATGATGAGGACAAAATGTGAAATTGAACAGCAAGGAGGCAATAAATCAACCTTGACAAGAAAGAGTGACCAGCATGTAGCTCTTGTAGGCAGCTTTTGGGACACTTTTTGTCTCAGGTGTCTGCACTGATTTAAAAATGTGAGAATATAATATTTGAAGCTCTACCAGTGGGTAAACAACTGCAGACTATTTCTAGGTTAAGGCATCATCAAAGCAAACACGCTGCAGCTAAAAAATGAGTATATTGGGGCATAGCGGGAAAAATCCCACAGTAAAACAGGGGAATAGTGGAATATTCCAGGGCTTTGGCAAGAACTTCTCCCTCTTCCTGTCTGGTCTAAAAAACTAAAAAAGATGGTAAATCTATTAAAATGCATTTTTCAGGCTGCTCTTTTGCTGCTCCACTGGGCATGAAAAATGCTTTCCATTGTATTTCTGGTATTTTGGGGGCTCCTTGATCCTGTTGCTGGAGCAGCCTGTCTCCTGCCTGGAGGCCCTTCTGATAAGGGACATTTTGGCATAATGGCCCCAGCTCGTGGGCAGTGGAGGTGTCAGGGGGATGAGGACAGGTAACGCTCCAGCTCACAGCCCCCTTTGCTCATCATTTGATCCTTCCTCTGTAGACTAGACCAGTTTTTGCTACAATTTTGAAAAACACTGGTATAAAAGAATTAGGTCTGTGTGCGTTTCCCCATCATGACACTGAAAGGCAGCTCTGATCAAACACCACCACCAAGGGTTTGAGCCCCGGCTGGGCCACCTCCGAACCCTGGGGCAGATCCTCACCTGGTGCCAGTTGGGAAGCCACAGTCATTTACCCCAGCTGCCAACCCTCTCGGTTTCCATAGGTTTTGTTGTTAAACCAGGCAGGTGTTTCTCTCCTGGACTACTGCCCACGCTGGTGTTGTGGCGGTGGGAAATGCTGTGAGTACAGACTCACAAAAGGTGGCAGGGCTCAGGGTACAAGCCTGGACAGGCTGAGTCCCCCTGGAGCCGGGGACCTGGGCTGAAGAGGGGTGACATTGTCAGCAGCCTCCGGAGCTCTCTTCCCACTGGGTCCTGTTCTTGCTTCAGCTGCAGGAGAGAGCTGTTGGGGTGCCTTAGAGCAGCAGCCAGTCTGACCACTGCTCCCTTCTCTGGGCACCATGTATGAGAATCCACCCGTCCCATCCCATCCCATCCCATCCCATCCCATCCCATCCCATCCCATCCCATCCCATCCCATCCCATCCCATCCCTCCATCAGCAGAGGTTTAACAGAGGCTGGTTTGGGTACAGGCTGCACCTGAAGGATGCCAGGCTGGGAAACCATCCTGAAAGCTTTATTTTTAACCTTGGCTCTCCTGTCCCGTGGTGTCCCTGGGGAGGAGGGGGTCTGGTGCGCTGCGTCTTGGAAACGGCAATATCAGGAACCCAGCAAAATAGGTTGCCAGCATGGAGAATATTTTTTATTTTAAGCACAGTATTTTAAACACACCATGTCCTCCTTCCCCAGGGGCAAGGCTGAGAGACTTTAAAACTGTTTTTTACAATTGGTTTTTCAAATTCATCTCTCATCAGGCCTTTTCCCACACGCAGTCAGGTGTGGTGCTGGCAGTGCCGCAGCCCCTGCCCTGGGGGGTTTGATGGGTCCCGGGGAGCCTCGCAGGGGCTGCCTCCTGCCCACAAAGGGGGGCATCTCCAAAAAACTCCTGGGCCAGGGGGCACAGCCCCTGGCCCTGCACTGGGGTGTGTGCCATGGCACCCCGAGGGGCACGGGCAGGATGAGAACAGCCCTGCCCGCCCCCTCCGGCCACCTCGGGGGACACCGGAGTCCCCTCCCGCTTGCATCTCTGATGTAATGAAGTGTCAGCTGCTGCCATCACCGTCCTCTGCGTCCTTGAAACCCACACGGCTTAACCCAGAGTCTCTCCAATTTATCAGCGGGTAAAAAGAGAGGGAAGGCTGCGAAGGACAGTCCCTGCTCCCCACGCGTGGGACTGTGACCTCTGCAGTGGGGCAGGGCAGGGGACACGTCCCTCGTCCTGCTTGGCAAGAGCCTCTCTGTCCTCTCTGGACGTGGCTCCTGAAGGCGGGAGATGAAACCAGCCGGGTGAGGGGGGGCTGTGGACACACACAAAAGAGCTCAGATCCTTGCAGGCAGTAACTGCTTCCGTAGCAGTATCTGCCGAGCCCACAGCGTCTGCAGGCCTCTAATGAGCACGGCATAAATCCAGGTGTGCGGGGAGGCGAGCGTGAGCTGCTGCGCTGCAACACGCAGCCTGCAAGTGCCCTAAATACATATTTACACCATGGAGCTACTGGCTCTGAAGAGGCTGTTCAAGCTGCCAGGCTGCTAATCCACATTTAATGCCGCTGGTCTGTCAGGTGAAAACGCTGTGTAAAATGATCCCCACTCCAGAATCTGCTGCTTGGGGGCTGGGCACACTCTGGGGCCAAGCGCGTGAGCCTTGGCACATCTCTGCCCTGGCTGGAAACACAGGGAAGCCCAGCCTGGCCATGAGCGTCTTCATTCCCCAAAAGGCACCCCTGGGGTCTGGGTGTGGGCCAGCATGACCCAGGGGTTGGCTTGGAGAGGAATGGGTCTGGGGCTGAGTGCGGAGGTCCCGTGCCAGCATTCTGCTTCCTCTCCTTCCCATGGCCGTGTGGTGCCCGTCCCCTCACAGCAGCGCCGGCTCTTGGGTTGAAGCTGTGGTGGTGTGTTAGCAGTCCCCTGGGTTTGGGCTGGACAGGGACCTGCCTCGATGTGGTTTGGGTTTGGAGGGAATAGGATGGTGGAACATTTGTTTTTACTGACGTTGATATAATAATTTAGTTTCCTTCACGAATTAGATTTGGGGAATTTGAAACTTAGCTCTGGTAGCGCTTCTTTCCCAATTTATTGCATATGCTTAAATAAACATGTTGAATTAACTTTATAAGGCTTGTAAAAACTACAGATAAAACCGCTCTAGAAAATCAACATTCTAAATCATGCTAAGTCTCTTCCCATTCTGCTCATCCTCTAGCAGGGCATTGACAAAAATATGAAATTGATTTGGTTGAAGGGTGTTAAAGAGCCGACAGCCAAATGTCACAAACAATGAATGGCTGCAGTGTTGAGAAAATCAATAGGGAGGTTAAAGCTGGGCTTGTGAAAGACTTGGCAGACTGCTCTGTTCCAGGAAGATATCTGTCTTCTGGCCTTGGTTGCATGATCAAAAGGAAAACTTGATAGGTTTAATGAAGGGAGATACTGTAAAACTGACAACAGAAATATAGACACTGTGGTAAACTGCAGTGCACATCAGCGAGTGGGGCTATTAGATACATTTTTCAGTCTGAAAAAATATTTATAGGTAAAGATGTCAAAAAAATATTAGTGCATTCCTCCATTTTTCCCCTCTTGTTCCCAATCACAGCCGTGTTTGCGTGGTGCAAACAAAGCTTTGGCTCTGGGTTTAATTGTACAACATGATGGCAAACGTATAGGGCAAAATAATTAGCATGATAATTAGCAAATCGTAATGTTTTCAAATAATCGCGTGATGAGATTGCAGAACCAAAGTGAGATTGGAATCTCTATTTGGAGATGGTATTTCAGCAAATGCTAAAAGAAAGTGAAAACAAACCCCTGCTCTATCAATTAAAGGTGAGACCATGTGACACCAACTCTCCATCGTCCACCTGATGCCTTTCACACAGTCTCACTCTGCTCTTGATAAATACACAGCTGGCCTTAAAATCAGTTTTGTGAATATTAGATCTGCAAATATAAATGAGGATGCCAGCCATTAAAAAAGGTTAATAATGTTAGATTCATTTTGGTTCTGAAATCAGCTTGTAAACAAAATTTGCCCTGCTTTACACCTGACCTATTAGCAGTATTCTTATGTAACGTATCACATCATTAGAGAAAAAAATTGCGTCAGGGCTGAGTTATTCCTTCCCACGTGTTTGTTTTCCAAACACTGCATCGCACTTGAGCCTGAGCTGTGTGGCAGTATCTGAAATAACGTGGCCCCTTTGCAGCGTGTATTTCCCAGCCCTGTGTTAGGCCTGAATGTTCCCTTCCCCAGCCCGGCTGGGCTCAGTGTCGCCTCTCAGTTCTGGTTATCCTGCCTCTCCTGTCTATCTAAGCTCCCTCTGTTTTTTCTTCTTTTTTTTTTTCCTAGAAAAATGAACTCATTAGTTTAAAACTCCCAAATGCCACATTCGGCTCAAACAGCGAAGATGATAACCTGTAAAAAAAGAGGAGAAAAGAGAGAAGGAGGCTGGCAGGTTTTCTGCAAGTGGACGCTGTAATAAAAATGCCCCCTACTTTGTCGGGATGGGGTTTGGAGGGCTGCTGCCATATGTTACTTTCCTTTTTAGCTGGGATTATGCCATCATTATTGCTGATAAAAGCTGTTTACTGCCTTGGCAGAGGAGTGATGCTTGGCGCAGTTTGGGAGCCGCCATTCAGTTTACAGAGAAGTGCATTTAGTGCCAGATGCTGGGATCCAGGGGCTTTGTTATCTTTTCCCATTATTGGGATCATCCATTGTGTGGGTTTTTTTCTCCTTTTAACTTAGCTCTGGCTTTGTTGTTTGTGTTTTGGATTCACTTGCTCTCAGGCAGGTTGACATGGCAGGTTTTAGCTCACCAGGCAGCGCTGGGCGCAGCCGGTGGCTCGCAGGGACCACGTCTCCTCCTGGCACTGCTGCAGGAGGTGATGGGTTTTGGTGCCCCAGCACCTGGTGGTGGGTTCCCCGTCCTGCAAAAGGTGATGGTGGCTGTGGGGGAACCCAGGTGAGGAGCATCTGTGCCTGGGAGCCAGCACGAGCGTTCCTAGAAACCTCAGTGCCCAGGGTCTGGCACAACCATGGGGCTGCAGTGAAGCAAGAAATGCAGAAAATGTCTAACTGAACGAGAACATCATATTTCAGTGTGAAGGTGGCATTGATTCATATGTAAATTCTCTAAGTGAGGTCTAACAGAGCTGTTGGCCAGGCAGCAGTGCTATTGGTGCCAGACTTGCCCTTAAAAACTGTTGTGGTGTCCATAGAGAAGGGACCATATGTGGACCGGATTGTACTAAAAGCCAAGGGAGAAGAGGAGGCCAGCAGTGCCAGCGTGGTGACCATGCCACCGGGTACCTGCTCTGTGGGGGAGGCTGGGGCACCTCAGGGTGCTGCTCCCATGGCCACAGGAGCTGCCCTGGCAGCAGCCTGGTGCCATGGGACACCGCACACACCGGATCTGTGTCCCCAGGACCCACGCCTGAGGCCAGCCCCCCGTGGCAGCACCAGCACCTTGGGTGAGGAGCTGCCAGCCGGGGCTCTTCCTTGAGCTTTTGTGGTGAGCAGGAGCAGTGGTGGCCAGCATGGAGCGGTGGGGCTGTGATCCAGATCTGGCACACCGTCTGGCCCCAGTGAGTGCCTCCACACTGCTGCCCTGCGCGGTCTCCTCCCGGCCACGGCCCCAGGCTTCCACCAGGCATCTTCTGGCTTCCAGCTGGGAATGGGGCTGGATGTGTCTGTAGATCTCAGCCCTGCTGCAGACGCCGCCTCGCTGTTCCCAGAAGGAGCTGCCGGGCCCACAGCCCTTGTGCTGTGTTTGGGGCTCCTCAGGCATGCTGGGTGTGTGTCCCAGGGCTCCGGGGACCCCCGTGCCACTGCCCTTGGCCCCGGTCCCGTGCGGGGCGAGCCAGCAGAGCCGCGGTGCAGGGCTCCTGGGGAGCTCCCCTTCACCGCCTCTGCTCCCATGTTCTTTGGGGAAGAGGCTGTGTGACCTTATTTCTCCTGCTAAGAGAGATGCATCTGGAACCAAATGAGGGCAGTAAAGTATTATAGAAGGCTTTACAAATGAAAGTTTTGTTTCTGCTGGTGCAATACCTTGTTTCCCCCTCTTGTATCCTGGGAAATCAGGCTGATCAATAGTTCCCATTTCAGCACAACTGCAGCCAGCATTACAACTGTATAAAATTTACAACATTGTCTGCTGTAAATTTTAATTGGAAAAGCCTCGTAGCTTCACCCTCAAACTTTACACCTTTAAATGTATTTGATTTTAAAAAATCAAACAAATTTACAGTGTATAACATCACGTCACGCGCTGTGTATTGACAGTGCAATAGAAGTAGCACAAACCCACCTTCCTGCTGGAAGAGAAAATGGCTGTAAAATACCTGGAAAAGCTCAGGAGTGTGATGAGGATCTGTCTGGGAGCCAACAAGCCCATGGTGCCAGGCAGGTGCCGACAGGAGGGATCCCGAGCCCGGTCCTCGTGTGGTGCTGCAGCCTCGCCGCCGCGCCGAGGAGCCGCCGCAGAACACATCGCTTTCAGCACAGCTTTATTTCTGTCACAGGTCAGGCTTAAAATGCTGTGTGATACAGTTATTGACTCTAATCTGGGCATAAACACAAGTCCTCAAGCACCAGCCCAATTAATAATTTGCATAATTAACACGCATATTAAATAGGGACTGGCCCTGCATCTGTATTCGCAGTGATCGGGGTAATGAGGGCTAGCGGAGCGGCGCCTCGGGCTGGCGGGAGCAGACGTGTGGCAGTAGTAATTTTTGCTTGGATTGACAACTGCTAGACAAGCAGTCCCAGCATAAAACTAAACCCCGTTTGGCAGAATTAATCGTTGACAAACTGCTCTTAAAGCTGTAACATTGTTTCTGTCAGTTGTTCGGTTTGATGTCACTGTTAGACATAATAAATCAATAGTGTCAGAATTTGGTAATGTTTATAGCTAGCAAGGTTTATTATTTCATATGACTGTCATGTACAAATCGTGGTATCATGGCTGCCTCTAAATTATCAAAGGCACAATATTGCTGAAATAGATTTTGTAAATTCCTTCTCCGATTGATCCTGTTGATTGTCAGCTGCGATGGGGCCCACTCGCGTTTTGGGAGGGGTGAGTTTTTTCTCTGGACATTTTTTAAAGACAAGGTTGAGCCATTGTACACAGCAGGATTTATTGTTGCTGTCTCCAGCCCGGGCAGCAGCTCTCTGCTTTATGGACCCCACTTCTGCTCCAGTCACAGTTTCCAGGCTGTCAGTGAAGCCGGTGCAGGGTGGGCACAGCTGGAATGTCCTGATCCGAACAGGCTTGAAATCCCACCCCCATGAGAGGGGGCAGCCCTAGGACTCCTGCTCTCACCTGGGGACGTGCAGGCGTGTGTGCACGGGGGTGTCTGTGACCTGGTGGTGTGAGAGCACCGTGTGGTGCTGGAGATCCTCCCCCGTGGGTCACCCCATGCTGGGGTCCCTCTGCTCTGTCACGCCACGTGCCATGCACCACGCACTGCCCACAGCCCCACGCGATGCCAGGGGGACTCTGTGCTCGCCCTTCCCCTGCTCTCCTGGCACCGTCCCACCCCAAACACCGTGGTTTGACCCATCACGCCTCTCTGATTGTTGCACATGCCCTGGGACTCCCTCCTGCACCCAAAGGGACAGGACAGTCCCTGGGCTGGGCTAAAACTGTCCCCTTACCAAGGCAGTGCATATAAATTACAACAATAAATTACTGCAGCCCCAGGGTAAAAGAAGCATCAAGTTATGACTTTTACATGAGTATTTAGTCAGCCATTCAATAAAAAATAGGTCTTCCAGTTGCACAGTACCATTTATCAGCTCCATATTTATTATTTATCATAGCTACACATGATGCAAATGCGAATTACCTCGCTGCTCCTCCGAGGAACACTTGCTTTTATAGAAATGTAAACATATATAACACAGTTTGTGGAGTCAGAGACCCGGCTTTGAAAGGAAAGAGAAATTAGGGATGCAGATTTTATTTTTGCTTTCATTTCTATGTGATAAATTATCCTTCTAAAGGTCATTTCCAGGAGTAACTTCCCCTAACTTTGCTGCTCTGTGGGCAGCTCTGGAAATGGATGTGTGGGAACACTGGGTGCCCAGACAGAGGGAGATGCCGTGGGGTCACAGCTCTCCTGTCTGTGGACAAGATTCTTTTGTAGGTGTTTGCCTGGCTCCTGGCGAGGGCTGATCCTGGTGCCACTGCAGGGCTGATGATATCTGTGCCCAGAGATCCACAGGGCTCTCGATATCCGTGCCTGGAGCGCTGCTGGGCTGGCCAAGGTTGGCCAAGGTTGGGGACCCAGTGGCTGGAGGGTGGGTGAGAGGGCTTTGTCCACTCTGGGTGTTCCCACCCCTAGGATCAATCCTGTCACCCCGTGGCAATCATTCATAGGCAGGAAACACCTGCAGTCATTAAAATTCCTCCCACATTTATTCCAGCTCTGGTAGTCTATAAAGTGATTTCAATTCTGAAAGAGGGATTTGAAGATTTCTTCCCTGCTCCATGTTTCTAGAGTTTCTGGGGTCCTAAGGGGAATTTCAGGCGTGGAAGTATTTCACTTACATGAATTGCCTTTCAGTTTCAAAATTCTTTTTACATCTGGGAACCCCTTCCTCCTGGTGCAGGGCTGAGGGGCAGGCCAGGATGCTGTGCTGGGTGTGACACAGCGCTGGGACATGGGGTGACAGGGCTGGGACACGGGGGTGACAGGCTTGGGACACCAGCCTGGCACAGTGCCTGGAGCAGGGGCACAAATGGGTGCAGCACTTCTGTGACCTTGCATGGGCACCAGGACTGGGCCTCCACTTGTGAAGCCCCTGCTCGTTCTGTGGGGACGGTCTCCTCTCCCACAATGACCCCCACATGGGGCCAGGGCAGCTGTCCCCTTGGCTGCAGCGGCAGCACGTCCGTGGGTGCTCCTGCCCCGTGGGTCACTCTTGTCCCTGGCCATGGGAATGGCATCTGGAGCTGGGGTGCTGCCCTCCCAGACACGGCTGTGTCCCCAGGGGCAGGCAGGAGAGCTTTGCCTCTTTGTTTGCATCGAGTGATAGAAAATGTCCTGGAAAAAGTGTAAAGGGCAGGAATGAACTGCTGAAGGGTTGAAGGTGGTACAAAGCTGAAGGGTTCCAGGTCAGAGCCCTGGGGCACGGTGGGGTCAGTGCCTCAGCCCAGGGCCCGGCTCCCAGAGCTCAGGGGTGGCATTTGTGACAGAGAGCTGCCACGGGGGCAGGCACCGTCCCCTCAGCCCGCTGGGGTGCCTCGGCAGCGCCCCAGGCTCCGGGGCACCATCTGCTCGGGCTCACCACAGCCCTCCCCGCCGCCGTCGGGGCTGCGGGCACAGGGTACAGCCCCGGTGCCAGCCCCGCAGCAGGGCAGGCGGGCGGCTGCGCTCGGTCCAGCGCTGCCACACACGGCTCTGCTGCCAGAGGAAGGTCCTGCGGCTGGCACGGGCACTGCCGTGACCCTGCCGAGGGCTCGGTGGCCCGGGAGCGCTCGGCTCCTGTCGCTGCCGCTGGCTCCGATCCTCTGGGGATGCGATGCCACGAGCTGCTGTCCCCAGGAAAAGCTTTTCCTCCGGCGGCCCCGGCTCTCCGGCTCCCACGCCGAGGAGGCAGCAGCCGGGGCTGCGGACGGCTGGATTTTCGGGGGGGAGGTCATTAGTTACCGCATCGAGGGCTGCACGGGAGAATAACAGCACATCAGTTAGGATGCTAATTCACTCGACTGGCAGCGAGCGCCGGGAATGACAGCTTGGAGGGGTGCGGGGGAGGGTCTGAAAATGGCAGCAGATTGGTATTTTGAAAGGGGAGGGAAGTTTTCTAATGATGAATAAGAAAGATGACATTTGGTGCTCACATTTCCCGTGCGTTGGCTGTCCGCGGGAGGGTCAGTGTGCGGAACCTCCCGCAACGAGCCCGGGGCTGCCCAGCAGCTGACTGGGAGTGCACCCTTCCAGGGAACAAAAAGAAAGGCCCAGATAATTAGGGCAAGTTGAACTGCAGGAGGTAGCCAGCTTCTCGGCTGCCTTTTGTATATTCATGACCCAGCTTGATTGATGGAAGGACAGTGTTTGGTGACACTGTCATTTGCAAGTTGAAAGGTAGAGTACAGGCTGGAGCTCTGCTCAGATGTGCCTTAAAGGGTCCTACAATAAGCTCATTTGGATGCTGATGATGTTCGCATCTGCATTTCTTTGTTTCTAACTGTTTCAGGAGGACATCTGTTAATTTGTATAGATTAGCTTGGATGCTTTAATTTAAAAACATCAAATTATGGAGCAGGACTGTTTATTATAAAAGTTTCCAGGAAAGTTTAAACTGATTTGCTGATTTGGAAACCATGCAGAGTGTAAGATTTAAAAGCAGAATTAAAAAAAAAATAAGAGTATTTTTTTACATTTGCATTCAGCCTCCCATGCCCAGGAATTAAGACTTGCATTTCTGCTGCAATATTATCAAGAAGTGTTAGCAGAAGTATCTGTTGAATTATAAATTTCAGGATAAATGAGGCTTGCCAAATTTCATATCTGTCAGGGAGAGGAGGCCCCCCTTTGCTGGACAGTGAAAGCCTTTACGTACGGGGCGGGGGGGGCGAAGTGAAATGTAATTAATTCAAGAGGGGAAATGCTTTTACTGCATAATATTTAGCCACATATTTCAAGCATAATGGTGCTTCTGTCAGAGCAGTTGCAGTTTTTGCAGGTACTGTTTTCAGAGGGACAGTGGGCTGGGAGCTGGGGGAGGTTTCACGCTGCAGATCTGGCTGCCCTCGGTGCAGCAGCTGTTGGTTGACTCCGTGTGTGCCAGGTTGGGCAGCCCGCGGGTCCCTTCCCACTGGAGCAGCAGCCAGGTCCCAGCTCCCAGCCAGACCCCAGCTCCCAGACCCCGCAGAGCTGAGCAGGCAGCAGGCACAAGGGTGGCTCACCCCGACATGCAGTCCAGTGCTCAGGCCTTTGGCTGTGACCCCTCCTCATGTGTCCCTTCCCTGGGTTCTGCCTCTGGCTGCGGTGGCTGTAAAACCTGGGCTTACTCCAGGTGTTTTCAGGAACATTAATTCACATCCAAGCAGGCTCTGCTCTGCACTTCTGCTCTTCTCACATGCCTGCTTCCCAAGAGAGCCTTTGCCATCCTTGGCCACGTGGCCCAGAAACATGGGAATTGGGGTCAGGGCACTGCCCCAGGCTGGGGCAGACTGACTGCAGGGGCACTCGCCTGCCCGCTCCTCCTTGTGCACAGCCATGCTGGGCTCAGCACTGCTCTGCTAAGGATCTTCCTCAACAGCGCTTGGGAATTTATGGCTATGGCTCCTATCTTTGTATATACTCCAATTAACACATAAATCCTAATTACTCAGGTCATAGGAGCTGGTAGGCCATAAATGGAGTGGGACATGGCAGAGCTTGGCAGATGCCTGAGTAACAAGGTGGCCAGAGAGAGGGACATACCAATGCAGGAGGCACCAGCGGTGAGCAGACAGGTGGAACAAGGGCCACAGGCAGCCCCAGGCACTGGGGTGGGCCGAGACCCACTCGTACATTTGAGAGGTCTTGGCATGGGCTGGGGGAGAGTCTGGGGCAGCCCTCGCCCCTCCCAAGCCATGCCCTGGCACGTGTCCCCACCAGACAGAAATGCCCATCAACCCCAGCCTGGTGGGCACCTGCAGGGTTGGAGGGCACCTTCCCCGCTCCGTGCCCTGTGGCGCTGCGTCCTGGCACGCTTCAGGATCCTGGCAGCCATCCCAACACCGAGTGCGTGCCCTCCTGTCAGAGTCACAGGAGGGAGATCAGCGGAGGGTTTCTAGGGCAGCCGGCAGCTGACAGTGCCCAGGAGCCATGCTGGGGGAGAGGGCAGCCCCGGGCAGGTTCTGCCAGCACGGGTGGGCACCCGGGCACCGGCCACAGCCCCGCAGGGTGCTCGGGCTGGATGGTCCATGGGGTGTGGGGTGGGTGCCGGCAGTGCGGTGGCTGGGGAGCACAGTGTGCTGATGCAGGGTGTTATGATCACAGCATATGCTGGCTATTAGTGTGCCTTTTATTTAATTTTTTTTTAATACAATCCTACATCGCTGTTGGCAGTGCAGGCATAATTGCTACCTTGCCTGAATGCAGCTGAGTTTGTAGTTACTCAAGCAGGAGGTTTTTAAAACTGTGAAATAGTTTCTCTTCCTGCATGCCCCCAGATCAGGTAGAAAATGGGGAAAGAACTGCTAAATGATGTATTTAGAAAAAGCTGTTCTACAAGAGTATTTGAAACATTACAGATCTGCCAGAAGGTCCATTAACATAAATGTTTAACTCAGACACACAAACTTATGTACCGAAATGAAAATGTTTCATGCATTAATTTGCTGCAGAAGGTACTAACATAACAATTAGAGCAACATTCTGCCTGCGTACACTTAAATTTCCTGGGGCAGTGTTTCAGTGGTAACGCAAGCGTTGATGTAGGATCTTCTTGACTCCTGGAGCAACACACCCCAGCACTGCAGTTCGTTCTGTTAAATCAAATTCGTACAGTTTCAAACCTGGCAGTGAAGGAACTGGGAGGCTGACAGTGATGCACAGTTTTGGGGAAGGGGGGACCTGACTTCAGCACTCCTCTGGTTGCCAGGCGCAGGTCAGCCAGCACCGCACGCCCACGCTGCCAACATCCCATGTTAGATTGGTGCACTTACAAAGAAACCTGCTCCACCCTTTAGGTTACTTTGAACGTGGGTGGCAGACAGTTACACTAAAGCAGAGGAATGCCCGGGGTAGCCAGGTAACGCTGGGCTCATTCCATTGCCGCTCCCGTTTGTTTCCGTCAGCTCCGGCACCTTCGCTGGGCTTTGGGTTTTTCCTGGCCCTGCCTGGCCGGCTGTTCTGCTCTCTCAGAGAGTATTTAGTGCTGAGTACTCTCAGCGTGCAAACGCTGGCAGAGGTGGCTGGGAACGTGTGAGCGCCAGGGGTTCCCATGGCAGGCCGGGCTGTCCTTGGCACGCGGCTGTGTCACATGGCACCCTGCAGAACCCTGCCTTCCTCCTCCCAGCAAACGCTTGTCCTAAACTGAGCACCGTAGAATAAAAATGGAAACATAAAAATAGCAGTTGGAAAGATAAAACAGCATTTATAGTACTAATAAAACCGTTGTGGCTTCCACAGGAAAACATGCTCTGTAACCTAATGCTTACCTGGGAAGACTGTCGAGTTTCGGAGAGTTATAGCTGTTTTTGTAAGAGAAGCACAGAGATTTGCTTCAGGGCTGAGTGATAGATTCTCCTGCCTGGAGCATCCCAGTGTGTTTATACATGGCTTGTATGGCAGCTTTCATAAGACATTTACCCCATGATTTGCGATGAGCTTATGTGTGAATAATTAATGGCAATTAATCCTTAATTACAGTAATTAGGCAAGTCACAGGAAATTAAGCTGCAGCTGGAGAAGACCATGCCTGGGAAGAGAGGATTGGGGGCTGTGTGAATGTGCCATTCACTGACAACATTACGAGGATGAGCAGCATTCAGCAGCTTTGGCATTTCTATTGGCAGCCTTGGGTAGGACAAGAACGCTCAACATTAGCAGCAATCTATAGTTGTCTACAAGAGTTTTTAGTTCAAGTGCCAAAATGTTATGTTGCATATGGTGATTATCTAAGTTTATTGGTTGCCATAATTCAAATGGGTGTAATTGTTTTTGGCTTGATGGTGACATTAGAAACTGAAGCTTTTATGCGTTCGTAGGTTCTGCTGGCACCAGCCATGGTTCAACTTCTAGAAACAATCCATCCAGGTTTGCAATTATGGAAACGGATTCTACAAATGGCTGGAAATTAACAGAGAAATTTTCAATGATTGAAAAAAAGACAACAGCAAAACTGGCAGTTTCTTAGTTGAGCAGCTAATTGCTTTATTATTAGCTGCCTTTTCCATTAAAATGAGGTTTGCACGAGGTGCAGCGTGTGCAGAGGCTGCTGTCTGGTTTGGGGAGCGGGACCAAGTGGGACAAAAATGGAAATGCTGGTTGGTAGGAGTTCACAGGGGAAAAGCCCATCTGAGGGATCTCCTGAGCTAATCCCAGCCACGCCATTGTACTGGAAAGCGGATCTGAGCTGGAAGCCTTTTGCCCTGGGCAACCCACAGCGAGGCTGTTTGCAGCTCAAGAACTGCAGCCTTCCCCATCATTAACGTGCAAAGTTTTTAAACCTCATGATTAAACATGTTTCCGTAATTTACTGGGTTTCCAAGTGGCGATGTTTGTGCCAGCAACAATCTGGGGCAGAGCTGTGGAGGGAAGCACACATTAGTATCAATGGAACCTACGAAAAGCAATCAGTAATTCATGAGCTTGTGGAAAAATGCCCACATGTTCTCATCAAATTATAGGGATCCTATAATTTACTCAGTGACTACAAGGTGCACGCTCCCAAACCTGCTGTGGGGTGTTAACTGAACCTCTGATTAGATTTAATCCAAACAACAAATCTGTTAAAGGATCCTGAATAAATAGGCTATATGGCCAGAGCAGGGTGTTTTTCTGGAGTAAGATGACAACTCCTGAGGAGGTCAGTCAGTTCCACCCTAGAAATTAAAGTGATCTGCTGCAGGGTTGGGTGTGGCTGCAGCACCCAGTCAAAATCCTGCCTGTTCACCTCTGGCACTGCCAGCATTGAGCAAGGGGGGCAGGAGGAAGATCTCTCCTGTTTCAGAAATAAAAGCCTGGAGCCAGATGTTTGCAAGCTCTTTACTTGTTTGTAATATGGAAACATGTAAAAACTTCAGCTCCTTGCATGTGGAATCTAGATCAATTTTTAATTTACTTGTACGCATGGATGACTCATTTGAAAAAGAAAATTGTGGCATCAAAAAAAAAGACATTTCAGGCTGCATAGGTTGCTGCATTTATCTGTTTCTCGTGCACTCTGGAGTGGAAATAAGTCACAGTATCTTAATAATGGTCTTGATTTTATAAATGATTTTTCCCCTTGAAATAAGCAATCCATTCATTTTAATATGTAGAATTGGTTTGCTAGCAGGGCGACAGTTTAAAAAGACTTCCAACTGTGACACAAGTGCAACCATATTGCTTCCTATTACTCGCTAAGGTAGTTGTTTAGAAGAGAGAATGTTCTCCCTGGAAATGTTTAAAGTGCTGTAATTTTATTTAGGATAATGAGGATTTATAACAGTTTTACCATATGAAAACCTGCCTTTAGACAGAGTGAAATAGGCGGTTGCGGTTACGGAGCGTGAGCGCGGCGTGGGGAGGTGTCTGTGTCTGCCCGGGCAGCGTATCCGTCACCGGGCCCAGAACATTCCCCGCAGCCGCGTGGGATAATTCATCACCAGCACGTATGGATTTCTCCGCTTTAATCGCTCTAGACGTTAATTAAAATCCTGTTTTATAGAATATTTTAATTTTGAGATTTGCCCAGCTGTACAGCCTCAGCTCTGTTGTCAGGGTTGAGCCGTCGGATAACAAATGGCTGAATTTAAGCCTAGTCAGGAATTTGGGGGGAATTCCTGGCAGAGTTGAGGGAGTTTGGCCGTGGGTGGATCGGGACTCGGCGCTGCGCTGCCGCTCGGCTCTGCTGGAAGGTTGTTCCTCGGCGTTTATTTTTGTTGTTAGGCCTTTAAAAATTTTTCCCTCATTAAGAATGCTTCCCGTTTATTACCAGTCTCGCTCCTGCGCAGGATCTGCGCCGGGCCGGGCGAGGGTGCTGAGTAGAACACTTAATGCCTTGCTCATAAATAGAAAGGAGAAGGAATTGAACTGTTACAGAATTTATCAGATTTTATCTCCTCACTGAAAATCTTAGCTCTCAAAACATTTCTAATTTCCCTTATTTGAAGGCTCAAACAGTTTCAAATTACTGCTCGTGGATTGTTCTTGACACCGAGAATGGTAAATCTGAGCTGTGGAAACGCTGGAATGTGTGGTGTGCGCTTTTCCTGAACAAGGGAATTCAGCGGGTAAATTACAGTCATTTACTTGGAGTGTAATTTACTGAGAGCCTTTAGGCAAATGCAGGAGAAAGGACAGCAGGACAGGAAAAATAGCTAAAACAGGGGCTCTCCCTCCCCCTTTGCATGAAATCCACTCTGCATCCACGTGATGGGGATAATAAAAACTTCCTTATTTAAAATTCGTATAATTCTTATTATTTTTTCAATTCATAAGGCAGTGATTTGTAAGTATGACAAATTTGTGTGAAGGCAAGATTTTAAATCTTGCTAAATTATCTACACATCTTCCTAGGCTTGTGCATTTTGTACCTCAGTATCTGCATGCAATCATCCCATATTTGAGATTGATAAAACTGTTAATTTTATGCCTAATAACAGGTCAAGCATCTGAAACTGTCATCGTGCTAAGTGGAAATTGCTGTTTTCATCCTATGGAAATATTCAATATTTAATCAATTTTTTTAAAAATAAAAATGTTTATCTAATGGAATCTACAATGAAGAGATGCACTTGAGGTTTTATTTGAAATGAGAGCATAGAAAGAAATACCGGTGTGTGTATTTTCTTCGTTTAAATGGTAGAAATATGGCAGAGAAGCAGCCAAGGACTTGTAATCTGCAGGTCCATGGAGGTGCAGGATGATGCTGGGGAAGTGTTGTGGCCTGGCTCCTGCGAGGTGGGAATTGCAGAGCAAAGAGCTGTGAGTGGGTTTGTGCAGCACGTTGTAATCTGACACTGAAGTTGTGCCCTGCATTCCCCATGTCATAATTGATGGCTAAGGAAAAGCACATGCTATGCTAATCCTTTGTTGGAATAGCTTGTTAAATTGCGGTTGCCAATTTAAAATAAACTATGGAATGCCTGTCTGTATTTGAAGGTTTGCAGTCTGCAGTTTTAAACAGTCATTTTAAAGCTGTTTTTCAACTTTATGTTGCATGCACACTGTCTGCCTGTGCACACAAGGTCAGCGTGTTCGCCGCTTTAATAGCCGACCATCAAGAACAAAATCAATGAGCTGCGTGTTTCACACCAGTATCACAAGGGATTTTCCCATTTATAGCACATTTGTGTACTGATCCTAAGTTTAAATGACAATATTGATGCCCTGTTAGATCTGTGCCGAAACGGACATTGTGTGGTTCCTGCTCGAAGTTGTCTGAACTCGCTCCTTTCCCAGACTCCTGTTCCACTTTTTGTCCAGCTGCCAAACATAAATAAGCCCAGTGCACGTCCCCGTGCTGCGGAATGGGGCTCGGCTCCCACGTCCCTGCTTGCAGGAGGGGGAATTCCTTGGCTGCAGATTTCAGATCCAGATCTTCCGTAGTTGCTGTGAGGAGGATTATGAAGCTGCATCTAAATAATCATCTGCGTGCTGATTACAGAGAATAAAGTGGCATTATTGCTTATGGATGAGAGAAGGCAGTGCTGCCCTGGGAAGACGCAAGTGCCAGTTCTGTGGGAATTTTATGAGTCCTGGTGCGGTGTAATCAGCCGCCGCCGGCTCTGACGGAAGGATAGCTCCCGGTCTGCGGGGGAATAGATCCTGTGCTGCCGAAAGGAAATGTTACTTGTGCAGAAGAATATGATTTAATGTTGGTGGAAGGGTTATTCATTTATAAGGGATTAAAAATGACTTCAATATAATACCTTTAATTTGTAATAATGGTCTGCGGGGCTGTTTCCTGTCTAAAATAAACCGTTTGACTGGCATGTTCGTTTGATCCATTCAGCACTATGGGATATTAGAGGGATAAAGGTATTCTTTTCAGTTATTGTATATTCAGTTAAACCGGTGAGGGCCGCGGGTGGCAGGGAGGTGTCAGGCTGTCCGCAGCCGATGCCTGACCCTGGGGCAGGGGGATGCTGCTCCTGCCGGGCCGGGGGCAGGACTCGGCTCAGGCAGCACAGCTGCCGCTGGAACTGCTTTCTTGGCAGCAAAACAAGGAGAAGTCGAAGGCCTGGCTGTGCAGAATGCCTTAGGCTTGGAGGGATTGCAAACAGGAAAACCAACACGAAAGGGACCTTTGCACTTGAGCTGTGCTCGCGATCAGCTGTGTCCCCCTGCTCAGCAGAGGTGGGTGACACTTGCAGCCAGCACCCTGCAGCTCTCCTGCTGCGGCAGCAGCGCCGGCAGCCCGGAGCTGCTCTCACAGATCTCCTTTGCAGCGTCTCTTTGGGGTGGCTGCACTCATTTTGGGCACAAATCCTGGACAAAGGGCCTGTGGCTGTGCCGCTTTCAGTCCAAAGGCACGTGGGAGACAGGACGCGGGCACCTCGGCTGGAGCTGCCCACGTGCTGCGTGTCCCCTGGCAGGGCTTGGTTTGCCTGTTCTGTGGGAAGTAAACAAGTGGAGAACCAGCTTGCTCAGATTCAGCAGATGGGTGTCATCAGTTTTTAGCATTAAATAACCGATTTCCCTATTTCATGTTTTGTGAAAGTTACAGATTTTGGGGATGACCAGGAAATCTCCACTTTCTAGACAAAAAAGACTTCAAGGTTCCTGCCTTAACATATGCATCAGAAAGGTGACCCAGAGTCTCCAACATGGGAGAGCAGACAAACAGGGTCCATATTTGCTGCTGCTAAAATTCTTGTGCTTTTTGAATTAACATGATGGGGGGAGAAGGAGGCAAGAGTCTGAAGGGTACTTTCCTGAACTGGGGTATTAGCAGCTGGGGAAAGGACATGAGCATTCTCAGAAGGTCCAAATAGTGCTGGTGTGCCTGGCAGTAATGAAAGGAAATGCAGAGATCCTCAAATTCCAGAGAGAAACATACCAAGAGGTGTGTTTTTCAGTGTAACTGCAGACTTTCAGTGTAGCTAAAGAATAAGCAGCAGAGCAAATAAACATAGTGTGCTTGTAAATTTCCTTTTGTTCCAGATCAAAAATACAAGGCAGAGCTCTGTCTCGTAGTGAAATACAGGCAGGATTAATCTGAATAAACATTTCCAGCGTGGCTGTTGTGGAAAAAAGGCAAGTTCTGCTTGCAAGGCTGGGTACAAAGTGCTGAGAATAGGGCAGGATCCTGCCCTCCTGCTTTAAATTCGCGTGTATTTAGTGCAGAACTGCTGTCTGGTTTACCGGGAAAGAAAAAAACCCAACAGACCCAATTTTGATTGGAACAGGCAGGATTAAAATGCAGGATTATCCCTGCAAAGGCTATATCGGGTACGCGGCTCAGTGACCTTTTTGAGGAGCGAGCATGTGTGGAGCTGTGCAGGGATAAATCCTTGTGCTGCTATATTCCGAGCTCGGGGACACGCACACAGAGCTGCCCGGGCGTGCTGGCCCTTACCTGGCATCAGCACAGCTTCGTGTGCGCACATGTAATTCCAGATCTCGGCCCAAACAGTGTCTTTGTATTAATATGTGCTTGGAAATAACGTTCCTATAGGTTCAGGTGATATAAATAATGTATGCGGAGAAGCTCATAAATGTAAGCTCGAATTTTCCTCAGTAGTTTTTGTTCTCAATCACCTTGATGAAACAATCTTGAAGGCGCTCTCCTTTCCGTGGCATTTGGAATGAGTCCCTGACAGGCTGATTTTCCACCCCTGTTGTGATGCTGCTTTCTCTAGTTAATATTCCTCTGTAAGTGTCGTACCAAAGTAAACCAAAGGAGCCCGGCTCATGACACTAAGGCTGCATTTGCATTAATTATGCAGTCAGGGCTGGTGAGAAAATGCTGTCACAGAGAGAGAGGCAGTAAATGAGAACCCTCCGAGTGCGCCTGAATGAAGAGCATTAAGTTCATTTACATGGGCGCAGGCCGCGAGGCTGGCAGGGAACAATGGCTTTGCTCTTGTCGCTCGCCGCCGTATTGTTCTGCGGCTTAATGACTCCCCGGCAGAGTGGGTGCGCTCACAAAGACACAGCCGCGATCCCTCCGGTATTAATAACGGCAGTAATAATTAATAATATCCCTCTAATCGCGAAGCTCACGGCGCCCCGGGACGCGGCGCCGCCGGGAGCCCCGCGCCCGTCCGGAGCCCCTCACGGGGCGGTGCGTGCTGCCCCGAACCCCCGGCCCTCGGCGGGGACAGCACCGCTGCCCGGGGCCGGCACCGAGCCCTGCCCCGGGTGAGGACAGGCCCTGCCGCTGCCCGGGGCCAGCACTGAGCCCTGCCGCTGCCCGGGGCCAGCACCGAGCCCTGCCCCCGGTGAGGACAGGCCCTGCCGCTCCCGGGGCCAGTACCGAGCCCTGGCCCGGGTGAGGACAGGCCTTGCCGCTGCCCGGGGCCAGCACTGAGCCCTGCCGCTGCCCGGGGCTATCACTGAGCCCTGCCCTAGGTGAGGACAAACCCTGCTGCTGCCCGGGGCTGGGGCACCGTGGGTGCCAGGGGCTGCCTGGCAGGGTCCAGAGCGCTTGGCTGAGCGGCCTCTGTGGAACTGCAGGGCCAGGCTCTGGCAGAGAAGAGCAGGGATCTTTAAATTTGTTTATTGACAGCGATATTTTGTCTGATTCCAGCATCCAAGGCTTTAGTTCTGTAGCGAGATCACTCGTCGTGGTGCCAGGAGAAATGGTTGGAGACGGGTCGCTTGTTTTTGCCCTCTCCCTTGCAGAGTGGCCGTGCTGTGGGTGAGTGACACCGGGGGTCTCCCATGGCCCAGACCCACCCTGAGATGCCAGACTCCTTTGGTTAACACCACAAATCAGGGGTGGGAAGCTGCACACATGTGAAAATATTTACTGGACATGGCACTGACTAAACTGGAGCTGAGGGTTTAGTGAGAATCCCAATGCCGCTTTGATCTCACCATGCTCACAGCCATCAAAAACCTCTCCAGATCCTTCTTCTGCCTCTCTTGTTGTAGAGTGAATGCAAAATGTGTGACCAATACAGAGATGACCATCTGTAAAGATGAAGAGAAATATGAATACATATGTAAAAAAGTAAAGGTGAGCACCTTGATCCTTTTATACAAAAGATTAATATTCCAATATTATATTGTGATACAATAGTTTGGGGCAATTTTCATTGAAATGTGGAGGTTTCTTTAAAAGTTCAAAACTTGTTGTCATCTCTGTTTATGTTCAAGACTTCTAGACACTTTAAACTACAGTCTAAATAAGTGACTATTTTTATTCATATGCTGACAAAATTTTCCTTGGAATGATTTATATTTCAATAATAGTTTAAATTATGTTTTGCATTCTGTGCTTTGACGTCATGCAGGAATTGTCATCACAAGATAAACTTTCACGTCTGAGAGTCAATGAATTGTACTTAGGTAGTCTGATGAAAATATTGTGAATGGCTCTATGGAGTTCTATCCAGTAGAGCCAAGCAGCACAGGTACATGTAGATATTTAACAAAGGGCTGTGTTTGATCTCACGGTGTCATTGGCTTTGACACCATGGCACAGTAGCAGTTTACAGTGATACGAATCCTATAATACTATATCATGCTTTTATCCACTAAATAAAAACCTGCCCTATGTTTTATTACAAAGTAGGTGGCCTGGAGGAAAAATATATGTATTCTTTCCTTTTGGAATAAAATATGCATTTGGGCTTCTCATTTCATCTCCAATCTGTGTTATTCCTTAAAAATGCAGAACTGCCTGAAGTCCTCTTTAATATTTAATTCAACAACTTTTTAATCTGTCATTATGCTGTGATGAAGTAAGCATCAAGTGTCGCTGAAAAAGATTAAATTATACTTGGAAATAGGAATTGAAATGATTTAGGGTTGGAGGCTGAATATTTGCTTTGCACAAGTAATAATAGTGGGAGCTTGGGTGAGGCACAGGTTTGGATCCGGCTCTAATGCCTCTGCCGATCCCCTCTCCCTGGTGGCTGCCCCTTGATTTACTCTGGCACTGCCAAACTTGATTTGATTTAAATGGAGGTAGGAAGTGGAAATTCCACACTACAATACATTAATTACTCTCTGCTACTCCTTGCAATGATTTTCTTTTTCTCTGTGAACATAATAAACACTGATGCAGCTACCAAATGGACAGCTGCTCTGAACTGCCTGATGATTTCTTGTTAGCAAGCTTATCTTGCAATGGAAAAGCAGGAATATTTGATATCTACCTCTGGAAGAATGGATGATATGAAGCAGAGGAACACTTGCTCCATTTATGAGGGGACTTGTGCCAGGTTCATCCAATTTCTTAACTTGGGCTTTCACTCTCCTTCTTTTGCTGTCACCTTTGGATTTCTCTGCCATGTTCTGGAGAGAAAGGGAAGAGCAATATCACATCAAGGAGCAATGTCACATGAAAGAGCAGTATCACATCACAGCTGTGAACCTTGGGAGACCCAGGTTCAAAATCTGCTTTACATGGAGCCAAACCAGCAGTGCTTGTGGTCCTTCTCTGGTCACGGTCTGTGCGTGCCATAAGCCTCATCCGGGTTTGGGTCTGCTGGACACCACTCCCATCTGTGGCAGGGCTCAGCACCCAGCAGTGTGGGATGGGGCTGAGGTGGGAGAGGAAGGAAGGTCCCTGGTGCTTGGGCAGGGCACCTGGTGATGCTGGGCATCTCAGCACCCTCCTGCATGACTGCTAGTTCCAGTTACAGAGAATAATTTTGGAGTTGTGGTGAGTTTTCCAAGGAAAATTATCTTTGCAGCTCTAACGGCACCACCTGACAGAGGAGAAGCTGTCTCCAAGGACAGCTTTTTCTTAGGTCTGAGGGAGAAGTGGCAGATTGTAGGAACACTATGGGAATTCCTTTAATGGCTACCTGAATGACATGGAAGTGATGTCTCCACCTGTAGGAGGTCTAGTCAGAGTTCAATACACTTTGCAGTCCCACTCCAGAAATGGCCCCACAGTATTTGTTTACAGTTCTGGCAAAGCCTCGTTCTTCTACAGGAAATAGTAAAAAAGCCTCCGTTCCGTCCTAGCCAATGCATTATTTATAATTATTCTCCCTTCCTTGTAGAAATGTGAGTATCTGTATAAATAATTGATTGCAGTTATTAATTGGGGAACATGCAGTATTTTTACAGCACTTGTGTTACCTCGCGGAGTTCCGAGCGCAGCTCTGCCGGGTCCTGGTCCCGCTGTCTCATGGCAGATGCCCCGTGCCCAAGGCCGGGAGGGTTTCCTTGGGGTGGAGGGGCTGGAGGGAGGAATGTGCCCATCGGGGGCACGGCTGGGTGTCCCCCTGTGCTGGCCCGGGGGCTGTCGCTGCCTGCTCTGGGCTTGTGCAAAGGTGGATTTTGTCTGACACGGACAGAAGTTTTTTCTAGTCTGGAGAGATGTATAACCTCTGTCAGAGGAGCAGCCTGCTCTGTGCTGCTGTAGAGCCAAGCACCTTTTAACCTCTTCAGACTGTAAATTCTGAGCAGTTGATATTTGAGTGTAATTCCTCTCCAACTGGCATTATTATTTGATTGCAATGAATTACCTTTTTAAAAAAAAATCATAAGTATAAATTCACTTGACTGATCCTGCAAATTATTTATGATGTAGTGTTTTGGTCTAGGATAACCTTTTAAAATAAATCAGTTTTTCAATAATAGTTCAATGTTTGCCCACCTAATGGTGTTCCCATTAAGATCTGCATTTGTCACCAACCTGCCTTTTCTGCCTGTGCAGGAGACAAGTCACCGCCCCTAAACCCACTCTGCTTGTAGGGTAAAGTAAATGCATGTCTTTGTAGGAGAATAAATAAAAAGAGCAAGCTGAGTCAATAAGCGGGTTCAATTCCTGCCTGCAGCCATGGCGGACAGCTCATTTGGTAGATGTGGGTGTTTTGTTTACATTTATAATGCAGCTTTATTTAATGCTGACAGATATAGCTTGTGGCAAATGATAGTCAGAATGTATGAGCAGTCATAATGCTTCTGTCTTCTTATAGTGTGCTGCTGAAAATAAGCAGTTCACCTCTGTTTTTATTGAGGAAAGGATATGAGACAGCTATAGCTTCGCGAGGCTATTTATTGAGTTGTTTTACTAGCTGTGAACATGCCGCTTTATAGCAGTTGTGAAAATGGACTTTGCTAGTGTGTGGGAAAGGAAATAACATTGCAGTATACAAGGGTAGTAAAAAAACCCTCTATAAATAATTTTTCAGACTGAAGAATATTCTCATTTAAACAGCTAGAGAGCCTGGTGATTTTTGCCAGCTGCCAGCTCTTCCCAGGATGGCATTGGGTTAAAATTGCTCCATCAAATGCTATTAATATTTTAATGTCAAAAAATAAAATTTGGATAAGCTGTTTTGAGCTGAGGTGTTCAAGAGCTTTGTAGGGAAGTTGGGTGTTGTTGCTGAGTTCTGTATATTCACACACCTCTCCACGTTTCATAGCGCAGTGTGATTCTTAGACCTGCAGGGCTGGGAGGAGAGAGCCGTGCTTGGCACGGCTTGGGGATGCAGGTTCGGTTTGGAATTGGTTTGACTTTACACTTCACGGGGGATCCACGGGGCTCTGGTGGTGCAGCTCACTCCTGCAGGGTGCCAGTGGTGCTGTCGGGCACTGGGGATGTGGCTCAGAGCCCAGGTGACTCCAGGAACGGCGTTCATCTGCAGGAACGTGGCTGTGCCACTGAGCTGCTGGTCCTGCCGGCACTGGCATCCCGTGGGAATCGGGCTGCCCCGGGGGAGCCCCGGCTGTCTGCCTTTACCTGTGCAGGTGATTGCTGGCCATGCCCTGCTGCTGCCGGGCACTGAGCAGCAGGTGAGGTGGTTTGAGTCTTAAACATGTAACCCGTGGTCTTCTGGATGAGGCAGGATTTCAGATCAGTGCCTTTTCTGGTTTTATTCCCATGTTTAGCAGCAGCGCTGAGGGGCACAAATCATTTTCATGTATGCAAAAATAATTTTGAAAATGGTATTAGTCTCAGCAGGTGAGGCCTTTTGTTTCTTCCATGTTTATGTACAAATTCCTAGGGAACAGTAAATATTAAATTGAAATAACCCTCCCTTATTATTACACAGCCAAAGATTCAATTTAATTCTCTTCAGATAAGGTTTTTCTGGACACATATTTGCAATTGCCTGTCCTGTAAATACAGTTCAGACTGTAGCCAGGGGCTCCTTCCGACCTGCCTTTTCTGCAGGAAAGGCACCGTATTTCTGTGCTTTTGGATTTTTTGGATGCAGACACCTTCCTTCTCACTATCATTATGTTTATGGATGACAGGAGTGTAGTAAAATGTCCCCTTTCCCCTTAACTGGACGGAGAAATGGGTTAATCTCTCCACAGAGCCGTTCCTCTACTTTACCACCTGTTTCCAAATCCCAGTTGTCAAAGGAAGAAAAATTCAGAGCCTGGTGTGGGTTTGAGGGCTGGGGGGATGGCAAAGCCCTGGCACCCCCCACACAGGGTGACATGAGGAGGGATCTGCTGTGTGTTTGGTTGGAGCTGGCAGTGTGACAGCTCTGGGAATGCTGCGCCTCACGGTCCATCGCCACCCGGGCTCCCACCCTGTGGAGCTGGCCCAGGATGCCTTCTCCTGGAGGAGAATGCACGAGGGCATTCAAACCTGTGCACTCCTCCTCTGATAAGATACCTTGGAGGTTATTCAGAGGTGAGATATAATAAGCCAAAATTTTACATTTTATTCTTTACACTACAGAATTAATTTCATTTTTATGAAAATAAATACATGGTCTGGCTCTCCTAATAAGACTATCTCCGTGGTGTTTAAGTAATAATCATTTATTGTTTAAATACAGTAGAGGCTGTAACAAAATGCTGTCAAGAGCCATCACACTCATTAACCTGCCAGCTAATTAGCCTCCTCCTGCCTGATTGCTGACAAGTTCTTCAATCTGAACCTATCACTGTTGTGTCAGCGCTGAAGCACCAAGCGAAGTGGAGGAGGGCTCCATTAGATGTTTGCGAACAAAGTCTGTGCATTAAAGGTTTGTTTTCTGCACTCCAACAAATGTTACAGCATTAATATTCTCAGCTATAATTAAATTGGCAACTCTTAATTATGGTAATTAGTGCATTAACCATGTCTTGCCCGGCATTGCTCGCAGGCAAAGCTCAGGGATGGTAGAGGAAAGCCAAGACGCTGCCCATTTCCTGGCAGAGCTGTCATGCCAGGGGGCACAGCCTCTGCCCCCGACGCTCCAGTTGTCCAGAGGGCAGAGCCAGGGGAGATGAGGAAAAGCTGGGATGTGTTGGCACTGAACACTTGTACTTAGTGTTAAGGAAACACCTATGGAAACAGAACGAATGCGAACGTCCCCACCTGTGGTTGTTAGTGTTTGGTTGGGTAGTAGTGCTTTGGAAGGGCAGAGCACAATGCCTTTCCTGCATCTCCCAGACTCTGTAATCACTTGCCCAAATTTTCCTCCTGGAGAAGTCAGGAAATGAGGTTTTTTGGTCCCAGTTGGCTGCCTTTGAACCGATATTCACATGACCAAACCAGCCTGTGAATCGCCATAATTTGCATTAGTGTCCTGGAGTTTGGAGAGCTCCAGCAGCAGTTGGCAGAGCCTGCACGTCCTGAGGGACCTGCAGATGAAGCTGCTCGTTCAGAACATTCCCAGACTTTATCTGTTGCCTTGAGGCACTGTGCTTGGAAAAGACACAGCCTGGTTTTGGTACAGGGTTTGAGGACTGGCTGCACTGGTGCCTCGGGGTTGGTGGGAAATAGGCACCAATATGTTTTTGAGGTTGTCAGTCCTAGTGCTTTTTAGTCAAGACTCCTCAGGACTTTGTGGTGTGACCTGAGAATCAGAGTCTTACCTTCTGAAGAAACTGAGGCACAAGAGAGCAAGTGGTTTGTCTGAAATCCCATGGCAGTTTTGAGATAGAGGTGGGGCAGAGACCTCAGTGCACAGCACAGCTCACTGCTCAGCTCCTTTTTAGCTCTCCCCTCCTTTGTCTGGTATCCCAATATGCTTTGGAGCTCACCAGACTTGAGCCTGGGTAATTCCTGTTCTGCTGTTCTGGCTGTACTGGGGATGTTTGGAAATCACAGGAAGGTCAGCGCTAAATGCTAAACAGCCAGTGAGTAAAGGTCTGGTGCTCGTCTGAGCTAAACTGGAGACAAAGATAGGTAAGTGTAAACGTAGCTCCCAGCACTGGGGGTAAATGGCCCTGCTGAGGCTGGCAGGAGGGTCTGAGGGACCTTGGTGCCCCTGCAAATGGTGCTGCAGGTTCCTGGGTGTGCAGCCACGCCGGGGCAGAGCCAGCAGCGCTGCTGGAGTTGTGCCAAAGGACCCTTCCAATCAGCCCTGAACCTGTCCCCCAGCTTCTCCCCTGACTCCAGGGAGAAAGGAAGTTCTGCCCAATGTCTCTGTGCAATGCAGCAGCTATTTAGGGGCAGCGATTCTTGCTACTTTAAAAGGGGGAAAAAGTGTTACCTTGATATGTGCTTTTTTTTTTTTTTTTCCTTAGTGCATAATAATTCCATATGTATATAGGAAAAGGGGAGATAACCCAAGGCAAATTTAATTTCAGATTGAGTTTTTGCTTAATGTATTATTCATAGTATTATTTATATCATCACTTAGACATATCCCTGGCAATAAACTGAAAACTTAACTTTAACAGTATCGGGCACCTCTGTTTTGGGGGCGATGGTAGGCTGGGAGCCTTTGGCTCTTCTTCATCACATGCGAGGGTTTAATAAAGGCTGCGGGGTGGGGGAGGGTGTTTAATGAGGGGCTTGGAGGGGGGTTGTTTGGCAGCTTTTTTATTCCCCCCAACATTTTTGCTGCATGACCTGGTTTTGCATTTTTCTGCATCTATGTTCATCTAATTAGGATGTTCTAAAAAGACCTGGACCACTTATTGTACAGAACTGTAGCCTGTGGGTATTTAATAAGGAGCTTTCAGTGGTACATTTGCATCTTTTGCTCCGGGTCTGAATAGCGAATTACCTTAAAGATCATTAGAAGCGCCGCCGCATTGTTAAAACCAGGCCACGGTATTCTAATGACAGTTTAAAACTTGAGGCGTTCCCTCTGCCACGGCTCACCCGGCATAATTGTGCGTGGCACGGGTGACCCTGCTGGCGAGGGCCGATGTTGGCAGCGCGTCCCTGGGCGCGCTGCTGCGGGCAGGTGCGCTCCCACCCCAACACCCCGCACCGGGACACCGAGCCCCCGCTTGTTGTGTGCGCTGGAGCGTGCGGCTGCGACGCGGCTCGGCTCGGGCAGGGCGGGGCAGGGCGGGGCAGGGCGGGGCAGGGCGGGGCGGGGCGGGACAGGGCGGGGCGGGGCGGGACAGGGCGGGGCGGGGCGGGGCGGGGCAGGGCGGGGCGGGGCGGGGCAGGGCAGGGCGGGGCAGGGCAGGGCAGGGCAGGGCAGGGCGGGGCAGGGCGGGGCAGGGCGGGGCAGGGCGGGGCGGGGCGGGACAGGGCGGGGCAGGGCAGGGCGGGGCAGGGCAGGGCAGGGCAGGGCAGGGCGGGGCAGAGAGGTGGCAGCGGGAGCTGTGCTGTCCCCTCACCTCCGAGCGCTCCCAGCCCCACCGGCCCCGGGACCGGCGCTGCACTATGGGGGTGCTCCCCACGGGGAGCCGTGCAGCTTTGGGAAGGAACAGGAGAGGCTGAGCTCAGCGACAGCCCTTGGGAAGCGAGGGGCAGCGTGGGCAGCTTAGCTGAGGGCTGAGCCCCTTTGTGCAACCTTGGGCTTGCCTGCCTGGGCTGCTTTGCCCATCTCCTCCTTCCCGAATGTATTCCTCTCTCTGTCTGGCCCGTGTGGTTTGTGTTTCCACTTTCCGTAACATATTTTGTGGAGCTGATGGGCTTTGTGGCTGCCCAGATCTTCCGACACGACTTGGAGAGGTTTCCTAGAGAGGCTTTCACATTCTGTGTGCCAGCTGAGTGACAATGCTGACCAGGCGCTGAGCCTCTGTGTCCCTGCCTGGGTGTCAGTGCTCTGTCCACCAGTGGACAAGCGTGTGCCATGTTTGGCATTTCCCAGCTTTCTGGTTATTCCTTCCTGGCTGTGAAAGTGATGCCAAGCCAAATCCAGCTGGGTGCTCCAGGAGTCCATGTCGAGGAGCTGGTGGGGGATACAATCCAGGGAGGCCCTTGTTGCCTTCCCTTCACCCTCCCTGAGTGCTGCCCGGTTGAATGATCCAGGAACCGAAGTCCTCTTTGTGCTAAGGGTGCTGCTTTCCCTGGGGCTGCGAGGGTGTCGCCACGCCTGAGCACTCCCTGAGTAAATCAGTGCTGGTGGGGCAGCCAGGCTCTGATGGAGTCTCAAGCCGTGGAATTACATGAAGAAATGGGGGACCTTCAGATGAGTGCACTGCTTGGGCAGGTCAATGGTTTTAGCTGGTTAAAACTGCCAGGGATGGGCTGGTGATTTGGCGGAGAAGCTGTTTGTGCAGGGAAGAATTTCTCTTTAAAAAATTCAGTGTAACCAGCATTATTTTTTTCCTCTGGGATCCCAGACAATGAATGCACAGGCCTGTTCATTAATATCAGTTGTCTTCTGCAGGGAGTATCCAGATTTGTCGTGCCAGGTTTTAAATTTTTAATGTATTACCAGTTCTTACGCGGAGCAGGCCTTTTCTTTGTTCTTTTTTTACACTAATACTGTTTTGTATTCAGCCTCGCACTCAACTGATGCATCTCTTGGTGTCCCTTGTAAAAGCTCTCCCCTTATCAGCCCTGTTAGCTCTGACAAAGTCTGTCTTTGTGAGTTCCTGCAAATGTTCGTGTCCAATTTTCTTTTCAGAAGAGCAGGGTGGGTGTTTGAACAGTAATTGCTCTATGCAAATCTGCGGCTGGTTTGGCGAGGCCGGTGCTGCGGCTCCGTGTGGGACCCGGTGCCTGGGCCTTGGTCACCGCACAGGCTGGGGGGAGCGGCCACCCGGCAGTGACCAGTGGTCGTCCAGCAGTGACCAGTGGTCATCCAGCAGTGACCAAACCAGTGGTCAACCTGCAGCGACCAGCAGTCACCCCACAGTGACCAGTGGTCATCCAGCAGTGACCAAACCAGTGGTCAACTTGCAGTGACCAGCAGTCACCCCACAGTGACCAGTGGTCACCCTGCAGTGATCAGCAGTCACCCCACAGCGACCAGCGGTCACCCCACAGTGACCAGTGGTCATCCAGTAGTGATCAGCAGTCACCCCACAGCGACCAGCGGTCACCCCACAGTGACTGATCAGTGGTCACCCCACAGTGACCATTGGTGCTTCCGAGCTGGAGGGACACTGGGACCACCAGGGCTCTCACCTCCTCTGCACCATGGGTTTGCCTGCAAGGGATTGGCACCGGGAGTTTTCCCATTTCTGTGCTGGTGAGAAACTCCCGTTTCAGGAGTGCCCGCTCTGTGCCCACTCTGGCCGCACTCCGGGCCGGGCACAGCCGTGGTGGGGCCGGGCTCTGCTGCCGGCCGTGCCTGGTAATCTCCTCACGTGTTGTGCGGAGCCCTCAGGCACGTTCCGGGCTGCGATGTGTCGAGTCGAAGCAGACCAAGCGATTTGCATGACAGACTGTAACTCTTAAAAATCGTGCTCGTAAACATAAATAATTAATCACATTATAGTTTTTATCATCCTTTTCCTTCCTAGCAGTATTAATAAGTAGCTCATCTTCTAGCAACACCTGTTAAACCCAAAGCTGTCAGTCTTTATTTTCCCTAGAGAGCCAGGGAAAAATTTGTTATGCAATAATTTCTCTTTTACTTTATGCTGTGACTTCGATGTGTTTTGTGTTGATCTGTGTGTACACAACGTGTGAGAATTGTCTCTGTTGCTCGCTTTGTGCACACCCTGCCCTGCCTGGGACAGCACTGCTTGCTCTCCTCAAGGTCCATCACACTCCCTGGGCACGGTCACTGGGGAGCCCTGCTGGGGCAGTGCTGGTATCTCGGTGTGGCCACCACAGTGCCCGGCCACACTCCTGCACCCAGACACCAGCATTTGAAGAATCTTTATTTCCACTTGATTTATCTCGTACAACAGACATGTGCTGCGCAGTGCCTGCTCAGAGGCCCCTGGGGGACCACCCAGACAGAGGGGGTCAGTCAGGATCAGCTGCTGTCCATCCCCTCAGCTCTGGTCACTGCCCTTTTGTCCCTTGCCCAGGGACCCATCCCGGGGCAGCCACGCCCTGTGCCCTCTCCAGCAGCACGAGGTCCCATTTCCCTGTGGCTCTCGCTCGTGGTTGAGGTCGTGGTGGCTCTCTGGGTGCTGTGCAGTACATGGGGTGTGAGGGCTGGGGTGGGCTGTGTGTGGGCAGCCCAGCAGTGCTGCCAGTGGGGCCTGCAGCTGCTCCCGGGCGCTCCAATGCTGAGCACCCTGGCAGAGGATGTCCATGCACAGCTGCACATGCATCCCCCTTGCGCCACGGACACGGCTGACGCCTGTCACCTCCCTGAGCTGCCCTGGGTCCGTTTGCCCTTTTGGGCTCAGGTCTCAGCTCGGGCAGCTCTGCTGCCGTTCCCTGTTGCTCTCTGTGCCTTGGGCAGTGCCAGCGCTGCCTGAGCCATGGGGAAGGGACTTTGTGCTGCCCTGCTCCATCTGCGCTCGCTGTCCCTCTCCCCTTCCTCAGTTTACAGCACTGGAATTCCAGTCTAACACTCATGCAAAGAGAACTGCAATAAATCTTGTAGTCAGCATTAGATATTGTTTGTTTTAGCTGCCTTGCACTTCGTGTTTCCCCTTTTAAGGCAGAGCCATTCCAAAAGGTTAGATTCACAGTTAGTGGCGCTTTAGCTCTCCCTTTTGAATCAGTGAGGTTGTCGTTTTATTGCTCTCTGACTTGCACTTCAGTGATGAGAGTAAACTAGCATCAGATTAAAGGTCAGCAAATCCCATCAAAGAGAGGAATATTAGGGGCACAGATAGTTGGAGAGGCAGCACACCACTGGGTATTGACAGGGTGATTCCAGGGTATCACTCAGCAGAATTATAGCTGCCCAGAGAGTCAGTACTGCTTTAATGAGCCTGTGTGAAGAGGAAGAGGGTGGATTTATGTAGTTCCTCATAATTTTCTGTAGAGACTGTTATTGCAGACATTCTGTGGAGTGTTCTGGTCTTTCATTTAATTCAAAGGTCCTGGAGCTTTTCCATCCAAAGATTCCTTTCTGTTAGCGCAAATCAAAGCTGACGTCTCTGCCTCTGCCACCTGAAGCACTGGCTCAGGGAAGGGCTGTTCCTAGCAGGTTCCAGGTCCTCTGTGCAGGTAATCCAATCTGCAGGGCTGAGCAGGGGCCTTGCTGCTGTGTGTTTCACCATCATACAGGCAGCTAAAATAGTAATTTCTCTGTCACTCTGAAACGAAAACGGTAAGAATTTGCAGTGTGTTCTTCTGGGTGTCTGGGCTGGGAATCCCACACAGTTTCTGCTGCTGTCAGTTAAGTATTGCTTCCAGGGCATGGTTTGCATGGC
>NC_053469.1:600000-615000 GCF_015227805.2 Hirundo rustica | reverse complement strand
CATTGTTAAACAATGTTTTAGCGTCTGTTTATGTGGTTTGTCTAAATCACAGAGATACTGAAATGCACGGTGTGGTTATAAGCGGATCCCAAGCAGCAGCACGTTTGCCTTTTGTTAACCCCCGAGGCGCTGGGTTGGAGCCCTGGTCAGCTCCAGGTGCCCACGGGTGAGCGGTGGTGAGTGGGGTGGGCACGGCAGCCCCGGCCCCCCGTGGGCTGAGTGAGGGGCTCGTGGGGGCCGTGGTCACGGCCGGGGGTGGGCGCTGCCTGAGGCCTCTCCCTTGCAGCGCTGTTGGCGCCGGTGGCTCTGC
Source organism: Hirundo rustica (assembly GCF_015227805.2). Taxonomy (NCBI): domain Eukaryota; kingdom Metazoa; phylum Chordata; class Aves; order Passeriformes; family Hirundinidae; genus Hirundo; species Hirundo rustica. The sequence goes on along the minus strand of NC_053469.1, from coordinate 614,690 downwards.
TGGGAGTGATGTATTGTTGTGTTCTTTCCCGTCCGTGCTGCACCTTAATTCCTCCATGCATTGAAAGGTCAGTGAGCTAAACAGTAATAAACTCACAGGGTGATAGAGTGAGGGATAAAAGAGGGAAACAATGGCCACCGAGTGTGAGCTTATATGTCAAAAAATACATATATTACCACTGTATTCAAATCAAGAGTAATTTATAAAGGCAGGTACTGGTAGGAGCAGCTTTACTGCCGGCCTATAGCAGAATGCTCCTCTGTGCTGAGGGGCCTGTGAGATGCTCTGGCTCCTTCCCAGACAACGCTGGGAGTGTTCGACCTGCAGCCAAGGGGCTGCTGCTGACGAGCCATGTGTCTCACTGGTGACAGAGTTCATCAGTTTTGCAGGCCCCTGCCCCCAGGGACACCAGACACTATTAGTTGTGCTGATCTGCTTCATATAGTTCATAAGGAAAGCTCTGAATTAACACACAGCTTAATTCTTGTTAGAATTAGTTAATCAGCTCGTGGCTTTGCCATTCAAATGAATGATGCACCTCACTCGGTGCAGGATAAATGTTGTGTCCCCACACACACTCTGTCATCCCGCTGCCTGTGGGTGTCCGCGGGCTCCTGTGCTCCGGATGGGATGCTCTGGCCGTGGGAGCGTTGTGTGGGATGAAGATGATGAACACAACGTGCCAGCCCCGTGCCACCAGCCCCCGGGACACGCTGGCTTGCGTGCGAAACACCTGAGTGGCTTTGTCATTGTCCTCAGCGGCTGAGTTTCTTCCTGTTGTGCTTCAGGCCCCTCGCCGCCTCCTGCAGTCTCAGTGCAGCGTCAGCTCCTGCTGTTAAACCTCGGGGCCCGCTCACTTACTGTGTCAGGGTTGTAGAGAAGGGGATTTGGAATATTCATTTGAGTCTGGGTGGATTGTGTCACTGGGCAAAGCCCTCTCACTTTGGCCTGTTGATGGAAGTACATGATGCAGAAATCACTGCAATTGTACCAAATTATTTTGCTGTGGATTTTGACTAAGCATCTGCATTTGGGAGCAGAGTGGAACTGTGATAGGATAGTGGGACGGAGATGAGTTCCTTAGCGAAAGCAGAAATGCAGCTGAGGAGAAACAGCTGGAATAGAGCACAGTAAACGTGGACTGAGAAAGGGTCCAGAAGCTAAAAGGAAAAACAACAGTAGAAATCATTGATGAGAAGGGAAGGAGAGCTTGAGTGGATTAAAACCAGGTTGTTATTGATCATGCTGACAGCAGAGCAGAGGAGGAGTGACAAACAGGGGAACAAGTCACCAAGGAAATCACCCCTGTGTTATGGCACCATGGGCCAGGAGCTGTGCCAAGGCAGCGGAGCCTGGCAGATGAGGGAATGAGGGACGGGTGCGGTGCTCCCTTGGCCAGGCACCATCACCTCTCCCAGGTGTGGCACCACCTTCCCTGGCTGCAGCATGGGTGGCCTGAGCTGTGCCAGGGTGTCCCCAACATGCATGTGCCAGCTCAGGAACGCTCTGGGACAATGTGTGGTGTCATCAGCTTGTGCCTGTGGACCTCTGAACAGGCAACAGAAATAATTTAGAGAGATGATGAGACATTTTTATTATTCCCATGAAATTATATGGAATTATATGGAATTATAGTTTTAAATGAAGGTGACAGGTTTAAAATGTGTATTTCAGAGCAAAATTAATGCCTTGTGCTTTCTTGAGTTGGAAGGTTGGCCAATGGGGGGGCCATCTCCCACTGCGTGTCCTCCTTGGGACGGTCATTGTAGAATCCTGTGCTGTCCCTGGCATGCACAGAGCATGCTGCTGGTGCGACCTGGCAGTTGTGTGGTGCTGGCACATCTGGCACAGCCTAGGCAGGTACTGGTCCTGCAGTGTGGGAGCAGAGAGGGTCCCATGGCACTGCCTGGCTGGCTGGACTGCATCTTACCGGACTGGCTGTGGAGGGGGGGCAGGACTGGGGCAGGGCTAGGGCAGGACTGGGGCAGGGCTGTGTCTGTGGGGTGTTGGGGCAGGACTGGGGCAGGGCTGGGGCAGGGCTGTGTCTGTGGGGTGTTGGGGCAGGGCTGGGGCAGGGCTGTGTCTGTGGGGTGTTGGGGCAGGACTGGGGCAGGGCTGGGGCAGGGCTGTGTCTCTGGGGTGCTGGGGCAGGGCTGTGTCTGTGGGGTGTTGGGGCAGGACTGGGGCAGGGCTGGGGCAGGGCTGTGTCTCTGGGGTGCTGGGGCAGGGCTGTGTCTGTGGGGTGTTGGGGCAGGACTGGGGCAGGGCTGGGGCAGGGCTGTGTCTCTGGGGTGCTGGGGCAGGGCTGTGTCTGTGGGGTGTTGGGGCAGGCGGGTGTCAAAGAGGGCTCGTGGCAGCTGTGCAGTGAACGGTCAGCGAGCGGGCAGCGAGCGGGCAGCGGCCGGGCAGATGCAGAGGTACTGACTGTGTTTTCTCTTGTTCTCTCTTTTCTGCCCAAGGTTTGAGCATCCGAGGAGCCCAGGAGGAAGACCCTCCGGATCCTCAGCTAATGAGACTAGACAATATGCTTCTGGCAGAAGGAGTCTCAGGTCCGGAGAAAGGTGGGGGATCGGCGGCAGCAGCTGCAGCCGCAGCAGCCTCTGGAGGGTCTTCAGATAACTCTATTGAACACTCAGATTACAGAGCCAAATTGACCCAGATCAGACAAATCTATCACACAGAGCTGGAGAAATATGAACAGGTCAGACATCAGCCTCTCAGTTGTTCGTGTACCTGACACTTCTCTCCTCTGCTTGCCAGTGCCCAGCACTGCCCACTCTAGACCACAACCCTTCCTCCCCTTCCTCACCCCTCTGAGACCCCATAGAGAGCCACGATGGGAGTCATCGGGCTCAAGGAGCTTCTGGCTGGAGCCAGGACATGTCTTGCATGCCTGAGTGTTTTCTGTTGTCTGTAACCGCACAAGAGCAACACCCAAGCCCATGTTTCTCCTCTTTGCCCAGCCCATAGAGGCAGAGAGGAGGAGGGATATCTATCGCTCACTGTCACCCTCTGCCCTGCTGAGGTCTCACACAGCTGGGTCTGGCAAGCTTGGGAGCACAGGCAGACAAGGATTGCACTGGCCATCTCGGCCCACAGGCTCCTGGAGCAGGTGGCAGGAGACTGGCCCAAGACTTGGCCAGGGCGGGTCAGCTGGAGCAGTTTGGAAGAGAGTGGGCAGTGAGGCGCCAGCAGAGCACCTGGCCCAGGCTTTGGGACAGGAACTAGGGAAATCCTGGTTCAGGCAGATGCCAGCACAGTGTCTTTGTTTGGAGTGAAGAGCATGCTGCAGAGACCTTGGGTTTGTGTTCACCACTGGGACCTGGTGACCCAAACATTTGCGGTGCCGGTGGCACTGAGAACGTTTGTCACATGCTGCCAGGTGCCAGCAGCACCGTGTGTCTCAGGTGCCAGTGGCGCTGCCTTGTCTGTGCTGTCTCTTTCACTGTGTTGTTCAAGTGGAGAACAAATAACTGAGCAAACACCTGTCAGGGTCTTTGTGCTAATCTGCTGTTCTCCCCTGAGTCCCCAAGGCCCCAGTAGTCCTGTGTGGAGCTCCAAGCTCTCCTGGCCCTGCCGGGTGCAGCTGTAGCATTGGGATGGGGGTGGCTGTGGGATGAACAGCCGCATGCAGCAGCAGCAGCAGCGTGTCTCATGAAGGCACAGCCACACAGACTGCAGGCGGATCTGGGCCAGAGAGGCTGCAGCTCCTTGCTTGCGGCTGCTTTCTGGCAAACATCCTTGGACTTTAATAAGTTTAATGACGTGGGGGAAGCAGGAGCATTTTTTGCCCTGTAGCTCCATTTACAAAGGTTTCGGCTGAAATGTCACAGCCATCCGTCCACACCACAGGAAATTTTGGAGAATGCTCAAATGCTGCTGGAGCAGGAGAGAGAGGTAGAGCTGAGGATGAGACATGCATGCTTCCCCATGGATCCTGACACCCAGCCACGTCTGCTCAACAGACATATGATGATTTCCCCAGCCTGGCAGCAAACTGTCTCCTGCTGGTTTGTCTCACTGCAGTGCCCGAGAGGCAGCCAGGGCTTGGCATCTCAGCCTCTGGCACCGCAGGTTCTGGGAGGCAGGGGCCCTCCTGCAGCGGGGAGCCCGTGCCGGGCACCTGCCCGCACCGCAGAGCCGCTCCTGCCATCCCTGCCCGGCGCGGGCACTCCCGCCGTCCTGTAGCAGCAGGAACCAGGGCGCCTTCCTGGAGATGCTTTTCAGAGTCAGAGGCAGAGTTTGATCCTGATATTTGTTGCCAGTCAGGGGAATGCACTCAGGAAAAAAAGAAAAAGGGAAAGAGAAATGGAAAGTGTGTCACGCCATCACCCAGCGCTCCCTCGCCGGGCGCCGGGAGAAATGGCCATGCACAGGCAGCGCCTTCCATAATTTACAGCTCCTATAACAGAGATGACATATTGAAAGCTATCTGCTGTAATTACACTGAAATACATTTTTTGCTGTAGGCAAAAGTACTGTAAGGGTCCCAGGCCTCCCGGAGCAGCTGGGAGCCCACTTCCCAAGTTCACAGATGTCTCCTGAATTCACCTCGAATTGGGGTGAAGTGTGGCAGCTCAGAAGTCACCACCAGCCTCACAGGGCACTGGCTGCCTCCCTGCCTTGTTTTGGGACATTTTCTGTCTTTTTCTTTTGCATCATCGTGATGAAGCACTGAGGCAGCAGGAGCATCCCTGCTCCTACAAGGTTTCTGAGCAGGTTAACAAGGCCATCACTTATAACCTGACATTATTAATAATATCTTGGGCACCAAGCAGAGGCCTGAAAAATAGTCCTGGAAAAGGGATCAAGTAGCTTGGACACTATAAATAAACAAGAGAAACAAGACAAAGCATCAGAGTCTTCTCAGCTTCCTCCCACTGTGCTGTGTGAGGCAGCTCTGCAGAGGGGAGGTGCTGCTGAAGATGGATTAAACCCAGGCTCTCCAAGCAGTTGTAGCCAAACCAGGTCTCATCAGGCAAGTTAAGCGAAGTCAGTGAAAGGTTTTTGTTCCTTGAAAGCAAGAAACTAATTTTTGTTTTTCAAAGTAATTTAGTTTTGATACTAAATCTCTTAGAGAAAAGATGTACCTGAAAATATTTCTAATGCAACAGTTGCCAACTTTATTGTTCTTTAAAACTGAATTCCTGGGATCTGAAAAGAAGGGAGCTTGTGGCAAACTGTGTGCCTGGAACATCTGTCCAGTGCCAAGCTCTTGGGTTCAGCTGTATTTTGGAACAATCAGAGCTGCCGCAGTTTGGTGCCTGTGTCCCTTTCCCTTCTGTGCAACATTTCCCGGGTGAGCCAAAGCTGGTGCTCCTGCCCTCGGTCGGAGGGCTGGAGCTGAACTTCTGCGTGCTCGGGTTGTGCCCTGATGAATGCAGGAACGTGCCAGAGGAAAGTGAGGGTGAGGCATGTCGAACTCCTTCTCCAGGAGCTCGGAGAGTCGTGGCAAAGCCGGGGGTGGCAGGTGCTGGGAGGAGCAGCGGGCTCCGCGCCCTCGGTGGTGGCGAGCAAAGGGCTCTGCACCGGGGCTCACCGAGCGCTGCCTCCAGCGGGTGCTGCAAGGATGTAAATTAGCCTGTAATTTACTTTCAGTAGTGTAAAGAAAAAAAATCACTTTGCCTGAAGTGTATGCATCTTTCTTAAGGGTGTACCCAGATTTTAATTATCTAAATGTAAATACTTAACGAATTTTACTTAGAGTAATGAGCTAAAGTGCACACTACATAAATGAGATGTTCTAATTAATCATGTATGAACTACTGGTTTAAAGAAAAGCTATGTGAATTCTGCAAATGTTGGGCTATTGCCAAATTGCTAATCAGCATTTGCATTCATAGATGGCTTCACTTAATAAGTTGTGAGACGTTCAGCAAATGTTATAGGAAATTATGAGGTTTTAGATGCATAAACTTTTCACTTTTAACTCCTTCTCTCACATAATCTATTGAAATGTTGGAGAATCCTGGAAAATGTGATTGTCAGGTGTATTACATACATATTTTGCAGCCTGGCTTTAGAGGGGAGAGCGGAGCTAGCAGAGTTTTTGGCAGGTCCAGCCTGCAAAGGGAAGGCAGAACAGCAGGATGTGCGGGGGCTCGGACCAGGGGTTCCTGGTGATGGCTCAGTCTAAAGTTTATTTCAATGTGTCACAGCCTGGGAGTGATAATCGAGGTCTCCCTGTGCCTTCCCTCAGTGCCTCGGCCATACAGCACAGCCAGGCTGGGGCTCAGGGTCACTGAAACCCACCCGGGCTGGGGACACAGGTGCCTCAAAAGGGTCTCAGGTTCCTTGGTGCTGCAGGGGGTACCCAGGCACAGGGCTCGGGGTATTGCCCACCTGGCTGTGGGGTGTGCGGGCTCCCTCTCACACCCTGCCCCTGCCTGCAGCTGGCACAGGGGCTGATCCCACTGCTCCTGTCCCCGGGGGTCTGGCTGGGGACATGGGGATGGGGAAAGGGATGAGCATGGTGAGAGCAGTGCCGTGGCCACTTGGCTCCCCTGGCTACCCCGGGACAGCTGCAGGTCTCCTGGACAGGGTGTGTGGGATCCTGTGGCTACATGCATGTAGAGGGGACAGAGCCATGTGAGGGTCCCCAGCCCCCAGTGCTGCCTTCCCCCAGCAGCCAGGTTGGAGCTTGTGTCCTTGTGGGACAGCACAAACCCACGTCTGAGCCTCTTCTTCCTCCACAGGCATGTAATGAATTTACCACTCATGTAATGAACCTCCTCAGAGAACAGAGCCGGACACGTCCCATTTCTCCCAAGGAGATTGAAAGGATGGTGGGCATCATTCATCGAAAATTCAGCTCCATCCAGATGCAGCTCAAACAAAGCACTTGTGAAGCAGTAATGATTTTAAGATCAAGGTTCCTTGATGCCAGGTAAGGCAGAGGCAAGTGCCCTGTCTCTTCTGGAGGCAGGCAGTAATTTCTGGGCAGCCCAGGAGAGACTGGCTGTACTGGGAGTGGTGTCCCATGTCAGCAGGGATGGGTGGGAGAGGCTGCTCTGTTTTCTATAATTTTTAGTGCAAAGACTGGGCTTTTTTTTCCCCACCTTGGACATCAGCACCACTGTTGGAGCTCGGTGCCTGTCCCCAGGACCCACAGCTGCCTGAGCAGGCTGCCTGCTCCACAGGCTGCCAGAAGACAGGCAGACGTGGATTAGGAAGGGGGTTTTGGCACAGTCAGAATTGTTTTGAAGCCTGATGAGGTGGGATAGTGATCCCCATCCCCTTCACAGGGCTCCTGTCCACAGAGCAGGGCCCTGGCAGCTGGCAGGGCCTGGCAGAGCAGGAGCGGAGCCGCGCAGAATAGGGAGGAGCGGCAGGCGCCACATGGAGCCTCCCTCCACCGGCAGCTCGCGCTTCACACCTGAAAGCTGTGAGGAGCTAAACAAGACCAAAATAATGTTATTAACAAGGAGGTCACTGGCAGGTGTGGGAAATCAGGGTAATTGCAGGCAGTTGGAGGAGATGTCTATGGAGAGTTCCAGGAACGCAAAGGTAGAGCCTGCAGATGTACATTTTAAAGTGATTTCTTTAAAAAGGAGGAAGGTAAATAAGGCAAAATGAGCGGAAGCATAGTAATGAGATAAACACAGCTCTGGGGAGGGAGCCTGCCTGCTCCAGGATACAGCGCAGTTAGCAGCACTGTGATACTCGGCGAGAGCGCACTGGGGATTGTGCTCGGCTGCCGGCTGGCCTGGGGCGCCGGCGGTGATTGCAACGGCCCTGGGGGAAGGAGCTCCAAGGAAATGTTTAACTGGAGCCTTCCAGAGATGTTCTGCAAAAGGAGAGCAGCCGTTGGCACGGAGGGATGGCACCGCAGCTGTGCGGGCGCTGCCACCGTAACCCAGTCTGCTGCCACCGCGGCGATGGAGTGCCACTGTTGGCGGAGCACGTGCGGGTGCTCTCTGCAAGGCTCAGCGAGGTGACACCTCCTGGGGCCTGCCCCATGCAGGGCCGGGGCCTGGGCCCCGTGCAGCCCATGGCAGGAGGGGGCACAGATGGGTCTCGCTCACAAAGCCCTGAAATCCACTTGCTGTTGGAAGCCAATTAGCTCAGGGAGGGCCGTGTGAGGACACATCGGCGTGGCTGCCCCAGCCTGTTGTACTGTCTTCACCCTGGGGAGCTGTGCAGGGGCCCAGCTGACCTGGGCTGGAGGGAAGGAGGGAAGGAGGTCTGTCAGGCTGCTGCCGGCACAGAGGGGCTCCATGGCCAGGAGCTTTGGGCCGGGCTGTGTACTTGGCTGTGGCGGAGCCACAAGGGAGGCTGCTGGCTCAACACCTGCTTTACCTTTTCTGCCACAGCACGTGAACGTGGCCTGCGCTCCCATGAGATGAACCCTGCAGGGAGGTGGGGGTGTGAAACCAGAGGCAGAGCCTAGAGCCCTGTGGGTGCAGGACGTGGTTCTTGTCTGCTGCTCCCTCCCATGGTGCCAGGGAGCCCAAAGGGATCACGGTGCCAGGACAGTTCTGCTGTGCTGTTCTGTGCCACAGCACAGGCTGTGAAATGTAGGCTGCCGCTCCCCATCCAACCCTGCCAGGGACCTGCTGGCATCTGGAGGAACAGTGATGTTCTCCTTTTCTCATTTCAGACGGAAAAGGCGTAACTTCAGTAAACAAGCCACGGAAATCTTGAATGAGTATTTTTACTCCCATCTCAGTAACCCCTACCCCAGTGAAGAAGCCAAAGAAGAGCTGGCAAAGAAATGCAGCATCACAGTATCGCAGGTAAGCAGCAGGGAGTCAGTCCTGACCCTGCACCCACAGTGTGTCAGTCTCCTGGTTCCCCTTGCAATGCTGCCATCTCAAAGCTGTTTTTCTAAGCCAATAGGAAATTCAGCCTCTAGTTATGCTGAAGCGACACAAGTGGCTTCTCCATGGCAAAACTGCGTTAGGCAGATTTGCTCCTTTTACCACACATAACAGCTGTTACTGTGAAGTTAATGCAAGAAACCCAGCACCTCTCCAGTCAGGACTGCTGTCGCTGGCTGCAGCTGCTTTCTGTGTGTGCCAAAGTACCTGTACAGCTCAGACTAGTGTCACACAGCGGTGCTCAGGCTGATGACACCATCGAGTTTCCCTTCACCAGGCAGCTCAAAAAGCAAAACACCAGTTGGCATTCCACGTGGCTTGTATGTTTGCTAGAAACCCCAATTATTCCCACAGAAATCTGGCTCGTACAGCTTTTGGGAAAGAACTTGAACTCGCGTGGCAGGGAAGTGCCCTGCATTTTCCAAGTTCTCCTGCTCCTGTGGCGAGGGCCGGTGTGCCAGCTCCTCCCTCCTCCCTGCTCCCTCAGCTCCCTTATCAATATTTCAGATCCTTGAGAGGAATGGTGCCTGCGGCGCATGTGTTAACTATTAATGATTGCAGGCTACAGTATTGGCATTATTAGCAACACAACCTTTAGCTTTATAATTAAGACCTGAGCTGAGATTTACTTTATAGGCCTCCATTGAATGCATGAAAAATTCAACCACTTTATTGAAAACTTTCAAATGAAAGGCTGCCCAGCTCCTCCAAATTTGGAATTACTTGACTTTGGCTGCACAGACAGTACCAGCCCTGGCAGAACTGCCCCAGGACACGTGCGTGCGCCTTGCTGTCTCCTTGCCTGTTCCTCAGCACACAGCACATGCCCCACTCTGACTGGGGTGGGAAGTGCCTGTGCTGGGTGCCAGGGGAAGGTACGGGATGGGGATGGAGGCAGTTTCTACCGGTCCATTTACAAATAGCTGTGGTGATGGGCAGGGAGTTTTTGGGGGAAATTCAGCACACAGCTTTTTCCCTCTCACCTTGCTCCTCCCTTGCTCGTAGCATCACACAAGGGACTGCAGCCCCTCTGGGTGCAGGGCAGCCATGGTGGCTGCTGGGCTGCTCTCCCGTGCCCTCAGGCATCCCTGCAGCTGCTGTGGATGCCTGGAACCTGCCAAACAGCCTGAGAGCACACCAGTGCCAGGGTACTGTGGTCTGCAGCCTTAATCTTGCTGCTGGTTTCAGTCCTTGGCACGAGATGGTTTGTGGCAATTCCCTCAGTAAGTGATGTCCAGAAATCTACAACCTGATCTGAGGCAGCCTGCTGTATAGTTAGGGGCGGCCATGCCATCAATGCCAGCTTAAAGAAACCAGAAGTTCTTTGGTTTTGGTGAATGTAATTGGGGGAGATGACATGGGGAAAAGCCCACCAGACCTGCTGAACGGCTATTCCCTCTGCACCCAGTGGTGAGCTGTGCCTGGCAGGGAGGGGCTCATGATCCCTTGGTGTGGACAGATAAAAGGACAGATCAAGATAAGGATGAAGTGACTGTAGGAAATGAGATGGAGCATTTGAGAAGCCATAACTGATTTCTTCTAGTGCTAATAGATCTGATTTCTTTCTTAATTGGTTGTTGATAAGATTTAATGTATATGCTGTAGAATGAAATAAAAGGCAGGCAGATGGTCCAACAACCCAGCAGTGGCAGAGAGCCTGTGACAGGGATATAGGTTTGTCTTTTTAATATTTGATACAGACATGAATTAGTTGTTTCTTGAATCCATTAGGAAGTCTGAGTGAGCGATGGAAGTAGCTGCACTGTGTCCTCCACAGCACTGCAACCTCAGCTTTGCTGGGTGACGTTGCCAGCCTGGTACAGGGGCAGTGCTGCCCACCCAGCCTGGCACCAGGAATGCAGGGCTGGGCCCTTGGCCTCGGCTTTGGAACTTTGCTCTGGCAAGGTGTTATAAATGACTTGGAAAAACACAGGTTGATATGGTAAAGCCTGGAAATGGGGCCATGTATCATGTAATGGGAGAGGAGCATGTACGAGAGAGAGGGAGTGCCTGTGATCAGCTGGCTGCTTGAGTTCCTGATGGATCTGCTGTCACAGCTAGAGAGCACGAATACCATGGGTATTCTAATCTTTGATTTGCAAAGGCACTTCCAAAGGCTGCACAGCAGTACTGTGGGGTTAGCTGGTGTTTTGTAGGTCAAATTGGGCTGGAGGTGTCTTTCCTTATACTGAAAAGGGTGTATATATTCGAGGCCACGTAGTAGAATAGCTCTGAGCAGGCACTACAGAGCAGCCCCCACACACTGCTCTGGTGACTGACAGCAGAGCTCAGAGGATGCAATCCAGAATTTGGAGTGAATGGAGCAGTCACTGAAATCCTGGCAGGAGCAGCATCGCAGGGGACAAGCAATGGCATCCGAGGAAGTGACTGAGCTGCACCTCGCTCAGGGCTCTCATGGAAGATCTCTAAGCGTGTGTATTTTCAGCCTTGACCAAGTGTCCCTTGGACCTTGCCGTGCCTGTCACCATGCCCCATTTACCTCCTGTGCTGCAAATACCCTGGAGGGCCAAAGAGCTGGAAGAAGGAATAAATGATATTAAGGGATGGCTTTCCAAACTCTGGAGCTGTTGGCTCGTCTTTGATGAAGAGGCTTTGTCTTTTCCCTGGCTGAGCCCGGCTCCTCTGCAGCCTCTCCTAACGATGATCCCAAGTGTTTCTCTCTTGTACTGTCAGTGCCTTGTACATGCTGGGGGCAGATTCATGGCAGAACATTTTCTCCCTCAAACACTTAATTAGTGAGTGTTTTGGGTCATCCTCCCCCCAGATTAAGCTGCTGACTGGAAATCCTGCTGCCATGGCACTTTACTGAGCTGCAAAGAAAATTGTCTCCCAGAATGGTTTCATTGCAGGTGGGAGATCGATGGTTTCAGTTTTGATATCGGTGTTTAAAATAATATGTAGAGAAGGTTTTTCAAGAAAAACATAAAGGCAAACTATTTATTAAGATGAACACCTCACACAATTTCATTTTTAAGAGTGCGAAAAAGGTAATTCTGGGGAAAAAAAATATCCTTAGCAGAGAACATTGTCGGCTGTAATTTAGAGCTGCCCCATCAGCACACATTGGAGGGAGATAAACGGTATCGTCTGCTCTCCCCTACCATGGCTGCAAGGCTGATGTTTTATACTTTTGCAGATGAGCCTCTTTCAGGGTGTCACAAACAACCATCCGTCCATCACACGGGCTGGAGAGAGGGCACAGGCAGTGCTGAGAGCGGGGCAGTGGAGTACAGCAATAACATTTTTCACTGCTTCAAACAAAAGAAGGATGTGGTTGACAAGGGAATATATTTAACATTGTTTTAAAGGAAGGATGCAGGAGCTCGTTTCCAGCATCGTTTTCCCTGCTGCTTCTGAGTGTTTCTGTGAGCAGGTGGACAGGAAAAACTGTGGATGGAGGGGCTCTTACCCCTTACATCATGTGAGATGTAAGGAAAAAAGCTGCAGCATAATAAAATAGTTTTGGAGGTAAAATTCTCAACATTGATTTTTAGTATTTTCTGGTTTGTACCATATTTTAGATGTGGACACATAGACTGTATGCTACAAACATGGAAATTCAGTGGAAAGGTTTCCACGATCCATGAATCTGTAGCTCCCTAATTCCAGCAGCGATGCTGTTGCGTCAGCTGTGTCTTTGCTGAATGGGCATTGATTTATCCCAGGAAATCACCCACTCTGGAGACACGAGGCAGGCCTGCCCCATCCCAAATCCCACATTAGGCATCTTGATGGTTTCAGTAATAATTTATTGTCTTTTCATTTAACATTGCAATTAACATGATAAATAAGTGCAACAGTATTGTTTGAAATGTAATATACAATTAAGCCCAATTAATTAATTGGCCTTCAATGATCAGGAGGAGAAAGATGTTCATTGTTTTTTTTATGTGAAGAGATAGTTTGTTTTAATGAAAAATGTGTTGTGAGGCAGCTCATGATGGAGAAAACTTCAATGTTTAGGGTGAGCATGGGGCTGGGTGAGGAGCTGTGTCCCAGTGCTGATTGGGGAGCCCAGCACCTGCACCCCGGTCTTCCCTGGGACCATGGCAGTGCCAGCAGCACAAGCCAGGTGAGGTGTGCTCCAGGCAGGCAGGGATCCTAAACCCTGCCTGGCACAGCCTGCTGGAGCAGTGCCCTGGTCCTGTCCTGGCCAGGTCCAGCTGCCCGTGTCAGCCATGCTCACCCAGCTGTGGCTGCAGCTCCTGGGTGTCCCCGGGTGTCCCCGGGTGTCCCTGGGTGTCCCCACCTTCCCCAGGTTGTGTCACACTCTGCCCTGCACTGGTGTGCCATGGGAGCACAGAGTCCTTGGGCAGAGGGGACGGGGCTGGTGACTGTGGCACCCCGGCCCCGCGCAGGGCGTGCCTCGGTCTGAGGGAGAGTTTAACATTTCTGGATATTCATTTAGATGTGGTGTGCGGGTTAAACATAACGTACGAGCACTGCTCCTCTCATTGCTTCCAATTAAACCTTGCTTGTTAGTTTAACCTCTAGGTAATCCCATCAAACAATTGATGTCAAGGAAACACTGCCCACAGTGGCTCTGGATGAGTGGCCATTAATTTTAATTGCCTTGATATTAAAGATTAAGAAGTATTGGGACTAGCAGAATGGAAACGATCTGATGTCAAGCAAATCCACTCGTTGAGGCTTCCCCAGGCTGCTGGTGATATTAAAATTTTACTGTGAGAATTAAATAAACCTTTATTAGTGATGGCTGTTGTTTGATTGGTCCAGGGGCATGCATAAACAGAGGGGTCTCGTGCACATCGGTGGACAATACAGTTGATGTGCAGAGATTCTTCAATTATGATACTGTTAATAAAGCATAATCTGATTGTACACAATAATTATTTGCTGGGTTTCATTAATGTATTATTGCTTCTCTGACTGACAAGGTGATATTAAGTGCAATATATAGAATATGGTGGAGTATTATCAGGGGAGCAGGATGCATAAGGTGCCTTCCATATTACTGGTAAAGGCCAGAGGTTTTCCATTAACTGTGGTTAAACAAAAGCCGTGCTGCATCAAATACAGCAGGATTTGACTCCTGCCTCAGCAGGATGCTGAACTGGGTGCTGTGACAGGACCCCAGCCCCTTCCATGCCTTGTGGCTGCCTGATAACCACTGGGCTGTCGCTGGTCCCTTCCCCTCTACTGCTGGTGCAGTTCTTTTATTGTCTCTGCTATGTTGGCCATTGTCCATGTTCCAAACTGGGTTTGTTATTTAGGAGCTCTATTACAGCAGCTGAAGTTAAACAAAGCCCCTAAGCAAGATTGTACAAACTTCCCTGAGCGGCTCCAGGCGTGACCCCTGTGCGGGTTAATAGCTGGTGCCCTGGGAGCCACCTTGGCTTCAGTACAGCATCTTCAAAGGGACATGACAAAGTGACTTTTCAACCATTATTGATTTATATGATTCCTTTCATTTTCAGCCAACCAAACACGATTCTGTGAGTGGGCTGCCAAGGTTGTTCCAGCCCAAAAATAAAGAACAATTGCTCTCACTGCCTGCTCGCCCTCAGTCAAGCGGACCTTGGTCCCCCCTGAGCAGCTTTCTGGGTCTTGCACCAGTTTTGCTGACAAATGGTCCATGGTGGTAGGGGACAATGCTGTGCTACAGCAAGTTCTGGAATACGTGCAGTCATCAGTCACTTGTTGTGCCTCAGTTTGCCAAGAGAGCAGCAGAGCCAGGTCTTGCTCAGCTCCATGGTGATGTTTAACTGATCTGGGTTAGTGCTCAGTTACTGGAGCAGGTACAGGTTGTGTTTCTGGCATCTCAAAATGACATCTCAAAGGGATCCTGCTTTGCCCAGCCGAACACTTTGTGTCCTTCACCCTTCCCAC
>NC_053469.1:530000-595000 GCF_015227805.2 Hirundo rustica | reverse complement strand
CAGAGCATCTCCCCTCAGCCCCACAGTCAGCCCGTGGTGTAATTAAAATAGCAATGGTATCAATTGACTTGTTTTTGCCTTTGCAGGCTAATGGAGGCTGGCAGGACGCAACCACTCCATCTTCTGTGACTTCCCCTACAGAAGGGCCGGGAAGTGTGCACTCGGATACCTCTAACTAATCTCCTAGCAACACTTTTTCCCTGAGCTGAGATGCCTTGATTAGCGCATTCAGAGTTGCAGGAGAAAAAGGAAAGAGTTTTTTGTAGCCAACCACCTACAGCTTTACTGTAAAACCTTGTCTTATTAGAAAACTTGGTAAATCTGTTTTTTAAAGGTATCATAATCATTTGTATTTATACTTAAAACACACAATGTTAAAAAGCACTTTATCCAATTAGGCCAAGATTTAGCATTGTTTATAGCCCTGTAACTATTTTATCATAATTTATTATCAGCAGTTTTAACGATGTTGGTCTAACAGTTGCCAATTACTTGGCCTTAAGGGTAAAAGTACAGGACAAGCTTAACCTCAGTAGCAAAAGCAGACACAAAGAACCGCCTCACCCAAATTTAATTGTGTGCATATTTCCATGGAAAGTCGACAGGAATCACAGACTTTGATTGTGTTTCATCTTTTCATATCTCTCACAGAGCTGGAATAAAAAGAGCTGTTCAGTTATTTCGGTTAACAATGGTCGTGTTTAAGAATCCTTATTCGTCACTTTTTTGTTGAGATCTATTGTCTTACAAATTAGGTTGGAAACCAGGAGCATCTTTTCTTGCTAAAGCCCCACCCCGGAGCCCGAGTCTCCTCTCCATATCCGACACGGACACAGGTTGTTCTTGGGAGATGACGACTCTTGCTGCTGGTCTCTGTGCACGCCACCACCCGGGGTTTTACAGTACGAGCTGGGTGCTACCCACGCCTGCCAAGGGCTGGTGCCTCTGCTTGGCAGCAAACCACAAACAAAGGAAAAGGAAAGGAAAAAGCACCGTGATACGGAGTGTTGTACATAGTGTAGCAAAAGAGTATTTATACATCTCACCAATCAAACACAGCTTTATTACCTCATGCGAACTCATACAAACCAATAGACTTTCAACATGTTCTGTAGCTTAGAGTGCTCACTTACTACCTCTGAACGATACTCACGCTGTAGTTTGTCTCTTTCTTATCTTTTTGCATCTTGTAATTAACTCTTTGTTTCCCCACGAAATGTAATGTACATTGTAATCTCCTACAAATCACGGTTGCCTTGGCAACTGCTAAAGAAACGGAAGTGGAAACATGGGGTCTTAGGTTGGACACAAAACAGTGCAACTGTTGTAAATACTGAGAAGCATTTTGAATGTTCTTCATCTTGTTACTAATACACGCAAAAACCAACAACTAATTGTAATGCATACAGACTTCAGTATTCAGTACTGTACATCCCCCTGGATTGCAGGGGCCCTTTCTTTCTCTCTTTTGTATTGTATGCGATTCTGAAACTGATTGAGTCATGAAAATAATTTGTGGCAGTGATTCTAATGTATTAAACCGTTTCGTGTTACTTTCTAACTGGATTACACCCTGGATTGAAAAGTCTTCCTCGTGGTAGTTATATGTAGTTTCAAACATGAATAAACTTTTTGCTTTCATGATCAAACGTTGACGTAATTTCTTCCTGCTCAGTTCAAGTCAGCCTGAGGAGATGCGTCGGTCTCCAGAAGAGCGAGCTGGACTGGAGCAGGAGCTGAGCATCTCTTTAAACACCAGCAGGTCCTTGTGCTCTCTTGCCAGGAGAGAATTGGAAATCCTGGGAGAGGCACATCCTGGGCAGAGGCTTCCACCTGCCAGCGCTGCCTTCTGCTGCCACCGTGCTCTGCTTGGGAGCCACAAATCAAGTGGAGGTAAAGGAAGGGGTCAGGCCTTTAGATGAGTTTAAAAACCATCATCATATTCACTCTTAATTACCATTTTTATTTAACATTAACTTTGGAGCTATAGCCTCAGCTAACAAGTCTAATGTGATTATAAAAATATTTTTCTTTATTAAAAAAACTTTTTTGGAAGGACGTATATATATAAATGCTAATTTTAAGTCTTTTTAATAAAGTAAAGGTCAATAACAGGTAATAGCCTATTTACCATATCTCAAGGAAATTGACTCACAGGAAATCAAATTAACGTTAATCACTTGCAGCAAATGGTCTTTGATAAATATAACTACTCACTACTTGGGTTAGTGCAGCTAGGCAGGAGGAGGCCGAGCGCTCACCACACCAGCCCGGCAGGGCTGGAGCCGCGGCTCTGAGGAGCTGCTGGGCCATCACTTTCCCTTCCCTTGGGCTGTTTCAACCTTCAGGTGTTGTTTTGGGGACTGAGCAATTATTTGCATGATTCAATGAGCTTGCGGTACAGCTTTTGTCAACAGTTCTTGCATCAGGTTGTTTTGTAAAATACCTTTCTTCTCCCGCCTGGGCCATGGTGACACTGCACCCTGTGCCCTCCCGCACCAGTGCGTGCTGCTGCTCTCGTTCACAGAGCAGACTCACCTCCATCAGGTTTGGAATTGAACAGTGCTGCTTCTTCTACAGGTGGTGCCTTTAAATAAAAAAGTACATAGCTAGGCATGCCTTGGAAAGCCTTTGTTATCAGTTATTGGGAGCTGGGGCAGGTGGGAACTGTGGACTGCCGAAGACTTCTGCATGCTGAGGACAAAGCACCCAACAATTTGCATTTACTAATGGAGCTCCCTCAAGTCCACACACTCAGTGTTCGTGCTACAGCTCAGTGGAAACGGTATTTTATATTCTAAATGTAAAGTGTGTCAGCAGAGGCATAGTAGGCAGCGTAATGAACACTCAGACGTCCCTCATCTTGATCACATCTCTGCTGGCCACAGGCAAGGACCTGTCACACGCTGAGGAGGTTCATAGGAAGGCCATCAACAACCTTTGGGCTGCCCTTGCATGCCCCACGCCCGCTGGGCATCATTAGCTGCTGCTTTACAGCATTAAGGCTTTGGGTCCCTTTGAATTACAAGTGCAATTTGGCTTTTCCTTACGTTGGAGAGCAGCCACGTGGTTCCATGGCAAATAATAAACATCTTATCCTTGAGGCCTAATCACGCATCAGGGAGGTTTACTGCCAGCACCAGTACTAGGATCAAGCTGCTGACGGTGTATTGTGTTTCACCCAGTAGCTACACCCTGAAGGGTATCGGAGCCTCGCAGGAGCAGCGGCTCACACGAGGGCAGGAGACCCTCAGCCCTCCCACTCTGCCAGCGCAGCGGCACCGTCCTGATTGCCTGCGCCCACCTTTGAGCTTCTGGCTCACGAGAACCCTGCAGCCAGAGCCCACCAGCCGTGGAAGGTACCAGCCCTGAGACCCTGCGTGGAGCGCAGCGGGACCAAAAGGAGGATTTGCAGCAGGTCCCAGGAATCGCCATCTCCAGTGCCCGGCACTGACCTGACTAAAGCATCCGTCACTGGGACAGGCACGAGGGTGTCTGGAGGAGAGACCCGCAGTGCTCCCCTGGGCACGACAGCCACTTCTGGGCCCAGCCCCAGCTCCGTGTGACCGTGGGGACCATGGCACTGCCACTGCTCCGGGGTGTCCTGTGGGAGGAGCCGTGGGAAGCCCTGCAGCTGCGGAGAGACAAAGCCTGTGGTTTGTGAGCTGCCGAGCCGAGGGAGCAGCCCCAGAGCCCCAGAGCCCCCCAGAGAACAGCGAACATCCATCTGCTGACGGTGGAGCGGGTCACAGGCTCCCCCTGTGCCCGGCTCCCTGTGTATCCGGGCTTGGATGCAACGAGGGATCCGGAGCCCAGGAAGGGAAGAGTTGGGGAGACCTTGGGGCAAGGCAGGATGCGTGCCCCTCGGGGCTGGGGCAGCGGGGGCAGCTGGCGTGTGTGATCCTGCTGCAGCGTCCTGACCGCACGCGAGCCCATGTGCAGTGCCACTGCCAGTGTCTGTGCCATGTATTTCCTATGTGATAAGAGAACTGTGAGTAACTGAAGGTGTTTCCAGTTTGTGTTAATAAAATACATCTTTCTTAAAGAACGGAATTCTTCAAAGATTGGCAAATTTTATTTTATTTCATTAGCTTTAATGTCACTGCCATATGGACTGTGAAGAAAAGTGAACCATTAGATCAGAGGGACTGAGTTATCAGTGTGACACAGAAAGCTCTGATACAATTGTTAAGGATAAGCCCCGGAGTGATTTATTGCCTGCATTGTATTAGCCACAGAGGAGTTATGATATGCTCCCCATTCCTGTATCATATTAGGATTTTATTAGTCTAATATGACATGGTAATATAATATTTGATTAGAATTCCCATCCAGTGATCCTTTCCTTGGTTGCAGGGGCTGGAGAAGGTTTTGTGTGCATCAGATCCTGGGCCATCATGCCCAGGGAGGTTGGGGATATGTGGGATGGCACAGGGGCTGAATCAGTCTCGTGGCCTTTCCCGCTGGGACGTGGGGTCCCTCACCTTCTGTGGGCACCCCGGCACACCCGTCTGTCACCAAATTTGTTTCCCTGAATTACCAAGCCGCCGGCTCCTTCCTGCAGCTGGGACAGTGGAAGGATGGAGCTGGCGTTACGGCCCTTGCTGACGGCCGAGCCACAGCTCTGGGCTGTGTCCCAGCAGAACGTGGGAAATCGTCCCTGCCGTGCGGGAGCGCGGGCACCGGCAGTGCCGGGGTCCTGCAGCGCGGGCAGAGCCGCCCGCGCTGGGTCAGCACGGCGCGGGCAGCGACTGGCACCGGGCTCTGGCCAAAGGCTCCGTGTGCCGCGGCGGGGACGGGACGGGACGGGACGGGACGGGACGGGACGGGACGGGAGGCAGGGCTGGCGGCGCAGCTCAGCCCCGGCCGCCGATGCGCTGGCACAGGCGCTGATGGCTGCTCCTCGTCGCCGTGCCCTCTTTCCGCATCTCTCCTCACGTGTCCTACCCGCTGGAAACCCAACTTACCCAACAAATCCTGAAGACAAACTTTTCTTCCAAGTTTCCCCGGCGTCCCCGTCCGTGTGTCTCGGAGCCCCCCGCTCCGCCTGGAGCAGCTCGGAAGCAGACGCTGTTTGTAGCCTCGTTCTTGCCTCCAGCAGCAGCAGCAGGAGGAAGAAGTTCAAGCACGTCAGAGCGCTACTAGGTGCTAAATCCCCAAATCTATATCAAAGCCTATTTGATCATCCTCCTGTCATTGATATAATAAAAAGGATTAATTTATTGGAGACTGCCAAAACCCTCATGTGGCAACAATTTTTAGGATCGTGTTTACACGGGCTAATTAAACCCAATTACTTTCCGCGGCGCTAACGCGGGTGCTGAGGTGTTCCTGGGGTGTCCCCGATGAGCACATCTCTGGGCCAGGGACCCCCGGAGGGGAAGGGACCCTGCTCCTCCTCCTCCTCCTCCTCCTCCTCCTCCCCCCCCCCCCGGCGCCCCGACACGCTCAGCTCTCTGCGGAATGTGCACACCGTCACCCCCGGCTGCGGGGAGCCCGGAGAGGCTTTGGGAGGGCAGACGGGGCCACTGCCCATGGCGGGAGATCACCTATTAACGCCTGCTATTTGTGTAATAAAAGGTTGCAATTTTTGTGGTAAAATTCAGCATAAAGAGCACGCGTCATTAAGTATGGAAATCCAGAATTTTATTAGCAATCTGCTAGATCTGAACTGACGCCAATTAAACAAAAAAGATATCATTTATAAAAAGGCAGAGTTCAAGTTGTATTAAATATGAAATGCAATTTTCTGCTGGTTGTGATTTATTACCATCGGTACATTGTTCAAAGAAGCATGTTATATTTCAATAGAGAAATATTGTTTATTCATTAATATTTTAAAACTTGCTTATTGCTGTGTATGACTCTCCTGCAGAATGAAACTTATGATTTAAAACATGAATTAATAAACACATTTGAAAGTGTTAGACAATATCACAACCGCTCATTTTTCATTTTACTGAGAGCATATTAAACTTTTATAATTCTGTACTATTATTTTCCAAATAAAGGTGTGGGCTCTAAATTGCTAATTTCAGGTACAGATGAGAGAAAGCAATAACAGATGCTGGGAATGAGTCACTGCTAATACGGCTCAATACTTTTGTTCTCACATTATTCACGAATCTCCTGTTCAGCACCGCAGCCCCCTCGGAGAGGCCGGGGTGCCCCGAGTGCCTCTCCTGGTGGGACAGGAGGGTTCCAGGTACAGCAGCCTGGAGAGAGCAGTGCAGGTTCCAGGTGTGCTGGGCCAGGAGAGGATGGAGGGGGTTCCAGGTACGCTGGAGCCGCAGGGGCTGTGTCACGCTCTTAATGCCAGGAAATGTTTGATAGAGGCTGACATCCTAAATGAGGCCGAAAATATTTTATACAAAATGTGATAAAGCAGTAATGATCCCAGAGGCCTCGGGTTATCTTAGTGATTACCTGCACCCACCACTTGAATCAGCAGCATTAAGGGGTCCAGACCCAATACGCAGATCCCTCGGAACTCATTAGTCCTGAGTACTTTATATAGACTCACCTCTCAGCTGCTTGATTCAAACTAACCTTTTTGTATCTTAAAATCTCTGCTGCCACAGCCTTGCTGTATTACCATAACAATAACCAGCATTTCAATTTTAAGAACTCATTTTTCCTCAAATAGAAAGTGCCAATCAATTTAAGGAGCAGGAGAGGCACGCCGGAGCAGAGGCAGGGCACGTGTGCTGGAGCCTCGCCCTCCTGCTCCAGCCCGTTCCGGATGGGAAGCGTTTCCCTGCACTGCACTTTTCCTCCTCGCTGGACGCTGCTCCTGGCTCTGCAGCACACGCCGGACTGAGGGGATTCACCTCAGCACCTGGAATACTTGCAGGGGAAGCAATGGAAGGGGATGGGGAGCTGACATTTGGAATGCTGCCCCAGTCACTGCAGGGAAAGGCCAGGAGTGGGGTGTCACATGGACTGGCAGGAAAATCCCCACCCTGTCACTCTGCCCACAGCTGGGCAATGGCTGAAGGGGCAGAGGTGTCCCCAGGGGTCCCCAGCACCCCGGGGGCAGAGGCAGTGCCCCGCTGCAGGTGGCTGAGCACTTCAGCTTCGCTGCTCCCAGTGGCTCCAGTCAAGTTATGGGGAGGGGTTATGGGGAGGGGTCCAGGACACGTCAGAGCGGGGGGCTGGGGAGGGGCCCAGGCAGCGCCGGTGTCTGATCGATGGTGGGGTTTGTGCCACGGAGGCCCTCACACCTGACAGTTAATGTGAATTAACTATTCACCTCTTCATTGGGCTAAACAAATCGGCAGAACTTATTACTCCAAGCCAGTCAATTAATTAAAGTTCAGCGCTTAATCAAATTCCAGTGGCCATAAACGGGGCACAGGGATTTCTCTCCCCTGGGCACCCATGCTCAGAGTTTACATGATGCAGTGCACAGTGTTGGGCACTCCCCGTGTGATTTCTCCTCAAACTAGCCCCCACTTGTCCCCAGTGGTCCCAGGGCAGCCACCTGGGAGCAGGATCCTCTCAGTGGGCTCTGTGATGGGCTGCAGGCTGGGAGCTTTGTCCCGCCACATCTAGGGCAGTGTTGGGAGGTGTCTCTGGGCACTGTGGGGTGCATGGGCTGGGAAGTGTCTGTGCCACCCCCGAGAGCCCCCAGCAACCCCAGCTCCTCCCTGGAGTGGGCACACAGGAGGCTTCACTTGGAAACCTCTCTTCCCCCTACCTTGGCTGGACAAAGAGCCACAACAAAGCCTGCTCTGGGCACAGAGGGAATGTCTGTGGGACGGGAAGGCTGGGGCACCACAGGCACTGAGCTGGTGGGCACCAGGAAGGGACACAGCGTGGAACTGCAGGCACCCAGCAGAACAATGCCTTTCCAATAGGCCTGCCCGTGTGCTTCAGAGACTCTCCAGCCCATCCATAACTGGGAAGGAGATGCTGTCCAGCCACATGGGCAGCAGATTCAATTAGGTTTCTCTCTCCCAGAACGTGGCACGAGAAGCAATCTCTCTTTTTTGAAGAATGTAATAACAGAGTGCAATGGAAATGCGTCGAAGAGACTCCAAGAACAGGATCCCTGCCTTAAATCTTGAAAGCAGTCAAGAAAAATATGTTGTTTACCTGAATTTGTTTTTCATAAGGTCTCCCAGAGGATTAATAAACTAACCTTTTGTCTGTGAACACCTGGTCCTACACGCCATCAATAACTCTCTGCACCCTCCGTGTCAATGCGCGCTCAGGGGGAGAGGCAGACTGCAGGGGCCTCAGGAGGAGGCACCAAAACGCCCGTGACAGAGAGGACACCCTGGCCTCTGCCTGTCCCCGGGGCCCTCTGGCTCCACAAACGTGGAGCTGATAGTGCCCATGTCCCAGATGTGGGGCTCCCCAGCCGGGGCAGGGCTTTCCCGCAGGACCACTGCCCCGGTGCGGGAGGCCCTGGCACGGCCCCACCTCCGGGGGTCCCGCGGGGTGTGAAAGGAGCCAGGTGCCCTCCGGCAGCCCCCTCCCTCGGAGCGGGTCTGCGGGCTCGAGCCTGGCATCCCTTAATTGATTGATCGGCTCGGACTGTCAGCGCTTACAGAGATAATTCAATTTATAAAATCCTATTAAGTAGTGAAAGATTTTTTGATTGTTGAATTGTTTCCTATGTTATGCAAGTCATTTTGGTTCCTCTCACTTGGAAATCCGCTTCCCATTTGCGAGCGCTGGCGATGGAGCCGTTCCCCTCCTCTGGCTGCTGCTGGGATGCTCCGAGGGTGGCTGAGCACGGGGCAGAGGCAGCTGGGGCCAAGGGGGCACCCCCGGCCCGTGGCCTGGCAGTGTCCCGTGGCATCGCGGTGTCCCGTGGTGTTCCGGTGTCCCACAGTGCCCTGGTTTGTGGGATCGTCCCTGTAACTTTCCTGCAGCTCCCCTGGCAGCCCAGTCCGTCCCTGCCTCGGTGTTCCCGTGCCAGAGCAGCGCCAGCACCCCGTGGGTGCTTTGGGTGTGGGCAGAGCCGGGGTACGGGGGTGCCCCCACCCCGCTGACCCCAGAGGCGGCGCTGGGCACAGGCAGGGGGACCTGGGGCTGCCATGAGGCTGCTGAAGTTTGGTTCCCATTTTCAGCTCTTTGTTTCCATACCCCACCCCCACCCTGATGCAAACTCCGCTCTCCGGTTTGTTTCCATAGAAATCCTCGGCTGTAAATCCTTAAGTAACTTTTAAAATTTATTTTATTTTTTTTATTTTTTTTATTTATAGTGTGCTATTAATGTCCTTTCAAGCCGAGGACTCCAGGAAATGAAATAATAGAAAAGGCACCACTTTGAAATGCATCCAGGCATTTATTGTTAGTAAGTGAAAAAGTAACATGAGCATTTAAAGAAAGTATTGGCAGATAAATTGGGTTTTAAAGAAAATATAATTGGATATAATTTCTGCTTCATTCAGTTAAATATTTATTGTTTTATTGACTTATTTTCTTTTATTTATAATAAGAACCTTAAGCTGAAATTTAATTTTCTTGATATAAATATACGTTTTCATAGAAAATTTGGCATTTAAAAATGTTATCTCGGACATTAATGGCTTTGATAAAAGCACGCGGCTTGTACAAGGGTTTGGTTTAGATATTTCCAACCTCAGTAAATATGAAGTAGTCTCTATAATCATCATTATCATAACAATTACTATTATTCTAATTAATGGGTAGGCCTAATGGCAATGCACGCACATGGAAAATCAGTGCTCGCTGCATATTTGAGTTCTTCCCAGAGTTTTTGCTGAGATCTGCAGAAATTGAGCTCCTCAGAGGAGCGCTGCCCTGGGCAGGGGCAGCTGAGGACGGAGCCTCTCCCTGCCGGGGCTGGGACCGAGGGCTCGTTGTGTCAGCAGACAGACAGACAGACAGACAGACGGACGGAACCGGCAGTACCACCAGAGGCAGACATTTCCACTGATCTGGCGGAGAGGAACAGCCGCCAGGACGCGACACCGGGGGCTGCGGTGGCCCCGCTGCCAGCGGGACGCGCTCCCGGGCAGTCCCAAGTTCCAAGGCAGGGGAGCTCCAGACCCGCTCGAGGAGCCCCAGCTCGGGCTCTCGGCTGTCGGGGGTCCCTGTTTTCCGCTGCCAGGAGGGTGACGAGCCCTCCCCGGCGCTCCCCGGCATTGGCACAGCTTTCCTGCGGGTCTGGAATCCCGAGGCGCTGGAGCCTCCAGCGCTGCCGCCTCTGCCCGGGCCGGGCTGGCGCCTCCCTCTCGCTGCTCTGGGTGTGTTGGTGCCGTGCCTCCCTCCGGCCGGCCGTGCCCTCGCTGGGCGGCGGTGCCCGAGCCCCGTGCCCTCCCCAGAGCACACGGAGCTGTTTCCATGGCAGAGGGCTTCCAAACCACTCCTCCAGGCCCGCGCTGCTGGGCTCCCCGGGGACAGGAACACCGCTACCCTGGGGCTGCCACCCTGCCGCCGCCTGCTCCCGGCACGGCCGCTGCAGCGGCAGGAGGATTTGCTGGCAGGATTTGCTGGTTCTTGGGGTGTTTTGAAACCTCCTGTCCCTGCGGGACACAGCAGTGTGGGCTGTGCTTGTCCTGGCGCTTCCAAAAGTGGAAGGGAGAGCTCGAGCCCCTTCCCCTGCCCCCTGACCCTCCGATGGGACAGCCAGGCCCTGTGCCAGTGGAGGAACCTTTTCCCCAGGGGAGCACTTGGCCACGAGGACGGAGAACAGCCCAGCTCGTAACAGGGATGCAGCTAAACCACCTGCAGATGGAAATGATGCTTGGATTCAAACCAGTGCCACAGAGGTGAAAGGCTCTGGGCTCCATTACCAGCCCCTGGAGTCCCCCTGTCCCCCTGAAATATGTCATGCACACTTCAAAGCTTTCCATTTTTATGGGCAGGTTTAACTGCGGCACAGAGCGGCTTATATCAACAGTGAAAAAATGTCCGGCAAGAAAAGGCCTGAAATGGTAAATATTTAACAGGTCCTTTCTGTCCTCTCCTTCTATGTATTAAAATAATTAGTTTAACAAAGAGGACTCTGTTCCCCTGTGTCTGAGCGCGACGTGTCTGGTGCAAGAGCGCAGCTGTAATTCAGTCTCGGGCTCTGCTGGCATTTACACTCGCTGCTCCACGCCGCTCTCCCGGTTTATAGTGTCAGCAGAACACCTTGATTGAATTACAGCTCTGGATTCGCTTAGGAGCCAGGGGTTATTCCAGATGTAGTTGACTCGTAGGTATCTGTCTGTGCTTATTTGGGGGGATAGACCCTCAGGAAAATTGGGAGACCAGATGTGGGCCGGCGCTCCCGGCCCCGGCGCCGCACGGCCCTGGCACGGCCGCAGCTCCGGGCCCCCGCCCGCTGCCCTCACGGTGCCCACGCCCTCGGGCACGGGGGTCCCGTCCGGTCCCTCTCACTCTGAGAAGGGAGAGGAGATCCCGGCCTGCAGCGCCGTTGGCACAGGTTGCCAGAGAAGGTGGCTGAGAAAGAGACACGTCAGTTGGGCTCATCCCTGAACTGAAACTTCAGCCAGACTCTGGAAAACAGGATGGGAGGGATGAGGCGCCGGGAGGGTCCGGGGTGTGCCGGGCAGCACTGCCGGCCCCTGGGGACAGCGCTGACGGCCGTGCCCGGGAGGGGACGGGGCTGTGCCGAGCGTGGCTGCAGCACCCAGCGGGCTCCGCAGGGGCTCTCGGGCACACAGCCGCGGGCACTGGGGCTCCCTCGCCTCTGGCACTGCCCACCGACCCCAGCTCCGAGCCGCGGCTGCCGGGGGCACGGGACCGTCCGTGCCTTCGGGCCCTCGGACACGGCAGCTCTTTGGAAGCGGTGGCGCCTGGGGTTCGCTGCCCGGGAGGAGGGAGGAGCACGTGCCCGGGGATGTCCCACGGACCGCATCCTGCCTTTGTCCGCATCCTCGGGCGGCGAGGGCCTTCCCCTAATTTGTCTTGTTAATCAGAGACAGCACGCCGATCAGTCATAGTGAGAGCTGGAATAATTGCAGGCTCAAAATAGCACGGATTTAAATCTTTCAGATGATAATCTCTTTCGTGCCGGTTTAGCAGCGGGAGAGGGTTCCTGGCAAACCTCTCCCCGGGAATGCCACGCAGGAGGAGAGGGCAGGCGAGTGAGGCAAGCTGGCATTCCCGGCCGGGGTGGGCGCTCCAAGCTCCCCGGCCCCGCAGAGACACGGGTGGGATGCGCGGCCCTGAGCTGCCCACGGCGGCTCTCGGGGGCACCGAGCCGGAGCAGGAGCGGCGGGCAGCGGGTCCGGGGGCTCCTGGCTGCATTGGTGCCACCTCTGCCGCCCTCGCCCGCCTCAGCGCTGCCTCCAGCATGGGCCTCCTCTCCCACCTGCAGTGCCAACATTTCCAGCAGGATCTATATCTTTCCATAGGCAGTTTGTTTCATCACAGTAACATAATAATGTTCTGAGAAGAGCTCATAGTTGTGAATTAATGTTTAAAAGCTCTCACTTTTGGGTTGTTGAAATGAATGTTAATTTGACAAATGGCAGCCATTGGGATCCAGGCGGCATTAACATGGAAATCAGAGTTAACCTCCAGCGGGGCAGGCGCAAGGTGAGAGGAGCAGCCGCCGCAGCCGCTGTAGTTTTTCACCTGATGCTCACACTGTAAATACTGCCAGTGCCCGATCTATTTATAGAACTAATTTAAAGGCTGGTTCAGGGAAATCTGAATGACATCTCCTTAAGAGAGGGGATCGTGGGGTATCTTGGAATATGTCAGGCAGCTCTCTTGGTTTCTCTCTCAAAAATACTCATATGTCCACTAAATCAATTTGCTTTTCTCTTGCAACTGCATTTGCAGGGCCATTCTTTTCCATTTTCTGTCACTGTCACACGCTGATTCGTGTCACTCTGCTGTGCAGGAGGGCCAGTGCCTGTCCCTCTGCGTGTCACCAGCACAGCTCCCCCGTCCCTCCTGCACCTGTACCCAGGCTGGAGGGGTCCGGGGGGGCTCTGCCTTCTCACTGAGGCTGAGCGTCACACCCCAGGGTGCTGCTCTGTTCCCCTGGGTCTGGACAAGAACCTTGGCAGAAGCAAAGTGTTCCTCCATATGTCAGTGCATCTCCAGGTTATCTTCTGTGGGGTGGGGGGATCTGAAGGGTTTATTTATTTATTTATTTTTAATTGACCTTGTTTTACTTCAGTTTTCACTTAGGAGAAAGGATGAGAATTTTCAAATGGACAAAAGAATGCAGTGTCAAAGCCCTGCGTCCTGGGAACAATTAGAGCAGAAAATCCAGAGGAAAAAAATTTGATCTTAGGGCACTGGCTCTGGAATGAAGAGAGATCTCCTAACCCTCCACACCCGAGTCACCCCCGGTAAGGTGCATTTGGCTTGCGGGGAAACTGACCATGGACACAGGGCTCCAGCAGTCACTCACCCCTCCCAGGAGGCAGCGTTTAATGTGGCCCTGACCAAACAAGCAGAGCAGTCCCCCTCAGTCCTCTCCACCTCTGGAATCTTCAGATGGTGTTTTCAAAAGCGAGCTGGAGAGGAGGCTACAGACCAGAGGATCTCAACCCAAACCCAGCAGCTTTGAATTTGCAAATTATTTAATGTTTTGGAATGTTCCTTACATCTCCAGACATAAATATTCAGCCCTGCAGCTGGGAAGCTTCTTTCCAAGTTGATTTTAACAGGTTCAAGTACAAGTTTTTGGTTAAAACCCTTCTTTCCTTGACTCTTAATTGTTCCTGGCCAACAAATGGGGAAGAGGAAAAGGGAGTGAATTACACGACCTGTCTCTTTTTGTTTATTAAGAACTTCTTTCCAGTGTCTGATTCTTACGGAAATATGGTTTCAATTTTCTCTTTGAATTGTGGATCAAGAAATGTTGCCAATACATATTTTTCTCTGTCAAAATTTCATTTAATCTGTGGTCTGTAGACGTCTTGAGAGTCATGTCTCCTCACTGGGTTATTACTGCGTGTGCCTCTTGTCATGGTAGTTTTCCATCGGAATCATATTTGTTCTGGAAAGGCACCATAATTTTAAGAAGTGACCAGCGTTCCTGGGCTCAGGCTGTCATTCCAGGTGCTTTGGAGGTACTCAGGTCCACGAGAGGTTGACACCCACCTGGCTGAAGTGTGTCCTACAGCAGGAGGAGACCCCTTGTAGCCCTGCCAGAGCTGCAGCTCACACAGCCCTGCCACACACGCCAAGTGCAGCTGCGGCTGTGACTGCTCCCTGTGCTGGCAGGGCTCTCCTGCAGGGTTCCAGGTTCTCAGGATATTGCTCTGTCCCAGCACTTCTCTTGCACTGTGAAATGATGCCCTCCATCTCAGTTAGCTCTGGTTGTTTCAGACTTTCAAAGGATTAACTTTCTCCACCTGAATGAGAAGAAAAGGGAAGAAATGCCCCACAGCCTCTCCTCACCCCCTGAAAACGTTTTTTTTTTTTCTGATGGAACTGGAATACTGGGAATATTCCAGAGGAATTCAGAAAATGAACCTGTCAGAAGAATATTTTAATAACCCCCCTTTTCAGCTGTGGTCTCAGCATCTCACACCCCTCCTCTGCCAGCTGCAGCCAGCCCAGGCAGCATCAGGGAGCAGAGCCGGAGCGCTGCTGCCAGGGTCCCAGAGGAGCTGGACCTGTGTCCCTGTCCCTTGAGACCAGAGGCCCCAGCTCAGTGTCTGCTGAGCCCTGGGGGTCTCTGCCTGCAGACCCTCCCAGGGCTGTGTAGGGCTGCCCCAGGGCACCCTCCTGCTGCCTGCGATTGTCACTCCACAGCTCCCTGGGAGAAGGTTGGAGCAAGGTGGGTGATCGGGCAAAGAACCCCATGACCGTGGAGGTCTCTTCCAACCTTTATGGTTCTGTGATTCTGGGGTTGTGTGGAAGGGGTGGGGACACATCTGGGGTTCCCCTGGAACCACGTCACAGGCAGGAGAGCTGTTCTGGGTGGGTGCAAGAGCATCCACGATGCCTTTCCCTCCCAGCATTTCCTCACCTGTGCCTGGCCAGCCCTGTGCCATAAATTAAGAGGGAGCATCTTGAAGGAGGCTTTAATCAAAAGTTAGAAGTTGCAGGCAGCATGTCACAGTTCCTCATCAGGTTGCCATTATAATGCTCTGTAATTGGCAAGACGTTAATATTGACAGTGCTGTGAAGAATGTCCTGCTTCTCCCTGCATGCGTGGATTTGATAGAGTTGAATAATGGAGCAGATATGATGGATTAGAAAAATTCCCCAGCTAAGGTCCCTAATTATAGAGTTTTACCTGCCCAATTATGGTGGAGTACTTGAGAGAAAACTAGACACCAACTCTCTCCAGGCACCTGAATGCTCTGGGAGACCGGAGCAGCTATGGCGGTGCTGGACTGGACGATTACTGGAATTTGATCCTCCCTGAAATGTTGCCTTCCTGATGTCCGGAGCTGCAATCCACCCAGAGGCTGAGCAGCACCTGTAAATCCTGCTGATCCTCAGGCTCTGAGCTGTGTGGCCATTCTGTGGTGCCCGGATGTGGATTCCAGAGCAGGACTCTGCCCAGTCCCACCGTGCCCACGGTCCGGAGTCCTTTGGCTGTGTTTAACGGGTCTGAGCCCCTCGGCCGTGTGGCTGCCCCCTGCCCTCCCCTCTGTGCCCAGGATGGGCTGCAACCCTCAGCAAGGCAGCCAGAGCTGCGGGGCTCTGGGGCTCCAGTGCAGACCCTGAGCCACCCCAAAGTCCTGGAAATCCAGGCCAATGAGACAGAGAATTTTGTAAAGTAGGTAATGATTTGGCTGTCTGCAGACTAAGGCTGAATCATGGTGGGTTTCCTTTAACCATCTGATAAAACAGAGGCAGTGTTGGTCCGGGAGAGGCCGATGGGTGACACCGCTGGTGTCTGTGGTGGCACCTGTCACCGTGAAAGGGCAGGCGTGGTGCCACAGAGCCTGCCCACCCCTCCCAGGAGGAACAGCACGCTTCCCACTGCTGAGAACATTTTGGAGTCCGAATCTTCCTCTAACCCCTCCCTTTAGTGGTGGGACAATTATCCCATAAATTATGAAATAAATGTTCTGCTGGGGCTCTGGAGTCTGTTTACCCGGGGTGTGCTTTCTTCTCCAGCGATATTCCCGCTGGCTGCTGAGGGATGCAGACGTGCCGGTGCTTTTTTCTTTGCCCCTGCCTTCCTTTCATCTGCTCCCGTGATGAATTGTAGGGGAGAACTGCCCAAGCCTGTCTGTTTTGGCTTAGATCAGCTTTTCTTCTCATTATAATTTAAGTCTTTAAGGGTCTTCAGCAGGAGCCTGTAAAAGTCAGATCACTCACTGCTGTTGACGCCGTGTGTTTCATGGCCACTCGGGCCGTGATTCATGCGCGGGGCCGGGACGCGGCTCCTTTGTGCCGCGCAGAACAATGGCTTCGTGCCGGGCTGGCGCCCGCGCCGGCACACAAAGGGTTAACCGCAAAATCCTGCAAGAGCTGAAAACTATGGATTGAGCAAAATCTCCCTGTCAGCTCTCTGTGATTTTGCTGAGAGCACTTGGACATGCTGGCATTGGATTTACAAATTGAAAATCATTAATAATTCTAACCAGGCTGTGATAAATCTGAGATCAGTCTCGATGAACCTGGACACCATTTCATAAATCAAAAAGATTACTTAGGAATTTTTTAAAATCTGACGTCAAAATGTCATGGTTACTAATGGTTTTTGTAGATCTCTTACAGTGATATATCATTTATCTACGCTACATCTAAAATGTGACACCAGGGCAGAAATGTGATGTCTTTAATATCATGAATACATTTTATCCCATAATAAAGGTATTAACAACTTCTTGCTGTGAATTGTACTTGAAGTTCTGTGCCTGATTTAGTGCTATTGTTATATTAACTGGTTTTCCCCCAGATCTGTGCAGACAAACTGTTGCTCACTTTGTGTGCTGGTGGGCTGAGGACCCACCGAAGCAGAGGAGGCGGTGCCTCGGTCCCGGCTGTGCACCCCAAGTCCTCTCCTCCCTGCTGCCCAGGGAACACAGGGCGAGCAAATGCCAGGCCAGAACAGAGCCAACACGCACACATGGCTCACAGCACAGGGTTTGGTTCATCCTGGCTCTTGCAGAATTTTCTCACTCGTTTTAGACAGACCAGTCTGAGAAAAGTTTACAAGACTTACGGAACAAAACCACAGAAAATGACCTCCAGAAAATACCCTTTGAACCACTCCTTCAACTGAGGAATGAAGTTAGTGCAAAAAAATATCACTGAAGAAGAAGGTAAGGTCTAAACCAAGGGAAGAATCTGCCTCTGTGCCACTGCTCTGGCTGTGGAATCAAGCAGATGTTATTTAGCACGGACTGCTTTGGATGCGCTCCTCGGTGAAGGGTGGCTTTGTGCTCTGGAATGGCTTTCTGTTCGTGTCAGCTCCAGCTCTGGGGCACAACCCAAAGCCTTGGGGTGCTGGAAAGTCTGCTGGAAGCAAGTGGCAGCTGAAGGGTCAGATCCAAAACCCATCCTGAGCACATGTGAACCTGGTCTGGCACCTCACAAACCATTAAAACATCAGCACTCAGTGTCCAAAGGAGCCTAACGAACGCTGAGGACACGTGTCTCATTTTGGATCAGCTCTTTCTGTGCTCCCACCACACAATGTGGGTGTGCAGAGGATCCACGTCCTGGGCTGGCTCCGCTCCCGGCTGTGTTGCCTCTCACATGGAATCTTCAGTGCTCGCTGGCACAGGGAACACGCATGCCAGGGATGCTGTGGCACAGCACAATGCAGCTTCCTGCAAAGGATGCTTGTATTATAAATGACTTTTGCAGATTTTGCTATAAAATGTTACATGGCTTTTGTGCATGCTTTTTAAAAATGAATGGTTCAGCCGTTAAAATTTAAAGCATTGTTCCCAGTCTCCTCCCAGAGAGTTGGGAAGGTGCTGCAGGAGCACAGCGCTGGCACTGCTCTGCCAGAGCTAAGGAGCTATCAGAGCTGAACAGGGAATGGAGGAATTTAGAGCGAAGCTTTATGGCGCAAGATTACATTCAGAGGTGAACAAATGGTGGTACCAAGTCTATGCAAAGCAAGTGACAAAATGTAAAAATCCTCCCTGCATTTTGAAGGAAAAATATATCTTTCTTTTTGAGTGGTTCCCATGAAAAATAGGCTTTTTTATTTCCTTTTTTCATGCTAGGAAATTAATATTTGCCTTTCAAAAAGATTTGGTGAAGGTTTCCGTGAAGGTCATTAACAATCTTTCTGGGGAATAAAGAAGGGAGTGATTGAGATCTGCATGAGCTTGGGACTCATTTGTGGCTTTGCTTTACACATAACATTTTTATTAAGAAAATAATACTTTGGGGCTGGTAATTGTGTTGCCAGCTGGGCCAGGGAGGGGAGAGGAGGAAAGCAGAGCACTGAAAACTACTATTTATGTCCCTGCTAGGTACAATTCCAGGCAGGTATATGTATGGTAAATCTCCTTGAGCTGTCCCCAAAGTCACCCTTGAAGTGCCGCAGCCCTTCCTGGTGTTGAGCACGCTCCCGCAGGGCTGCGGGGACGTGGCAGGGCCAGGGGGCACAGAGGGTCCCACGGCGGCACAGGGTGACAGGGACACGGCGCCACTTGGGCAGCCAGGGTGCCAACTTGTACGACAGCCCCACAAACCTCCATCCTCTGCAGGGGGACAACGGCTCCAGCGCCTCTGGAAGCACCAGGCACTTTCTCATCAGCCTTTGTCCATGGGGAAGTGAGGTCACCCGTTCCTGTTACATTTAACCCCCAGAGCCCGCGGTTGGGGTTCAATCTGTAAGCTCCTGGTATTCCTTCCGAGGCATCCTAAAAATTAGCATAGCACAGAGCAGATAGAATCTGGAGTTGGCTTGTAAAATCTTTTGGAAGGATCATTAAGGGTATTTCATTATCTCCATATTGCCAAGGTCAGGCTGCCCATATTTCCTCTTTAGTGCTGCGATGGGAATATGCTGCGACTGTGGTATAATAGACCAGAAAATGTCCACACTGGGAATGATGGTAAATCAATAAAAACTCATCAATATAACTCCCACTTTCCCAAGGTACTGCAAACAGCCTCAAGTTTGTAATTTACTTACGTATCTTCACCTTTTTCCCAACATTTTTTACACCAACTTCTGAACTTTTTGTCTGTGTAAAATCTTTATGAGAGACAATATATATAAGGGATAAAATGCTTTATTGAAAAGATTATTGATTTTTTCAGCCAAGCTGCTTGTACAGCAGTTCCAGGCTGCTGTCCCAGCAGGGAGAGCTCAGTCTGAGAGGGGCTGAGGTGGGAAGTGAGCAGGTGTGGACATGGTTACTCGTGTTGCTGCTGGGGCTCATGGGTGTGCCTCAGATCCAAACTGCACTTTGGCTCTTGACAAACCTCAGTAAAACTTCAATCAAATGGAAGCTGAAGGGTGGTTTCTCCTTCTTTCCCCCGAACATGTTGCTTATACCTTTCTTTATTTATTTTTCCATTTCTCAATCTTTTTACTCACCTACTTTCCTCCCTTTTTTCTACTCTCCACTTGCCTTGGAGGAAACAACCTAAAAAGCATCAGTGCACAATGTCTTTTTTAGGCTGACAAAGGGAAAACCTCCTCGTGCAGCACATCCTGCCTGGCAGCTGGACAATGGCTCCTGGCCCCTCCCCAGTGCCCGCTGAGCCAGGATCCCCATGGACACGGGCTCAGGGCTCGCAGGAGCTGGTGTCTCAGCTGGAGACAGGGAAGGCTGCAGCAGCACACACCATCCATTCTGGTCTGGAGAGTGCTGAATCCTTTATTATGAGCCAACCACTGAAATAAAACCAACCCCATTTTATTAAAAGCCCAAAGACACAATTAGATCTTGCAGATTATGCAAATGATGTGCAGCCCTCTGACTGCTGGCAATTTGCTGCACAGCCCTCTGTGCCGCAGTGCCCGGGAGCCCTGGCTGAGCCCCTGCCAGAGACCCTCACCCTGGTTAGGGACCCTGACCCGCGTGTGCAGCTCCCGAGCCTGCAGCCCTGATAAATATTCCACAAAATATGAACAGCCTATTTTCTCTTGCTACTCTGACCTTTTCCCCAAGACATTAGAATGTGCTTTTTGCCAGGTACTCTGTGCGTATCCCCAGGGGTCAGGGACCTACAGGGCTCCATTAACTGTCAGTGGGGGTTTTTTTCCCTGATGTCAGAGTTTACCCCTAGCTAAGCTAATGCATTGAAGAGAGTCTTGGCAGGGGCAATAGACATCGTGTCACTGAGGGCATAAAGGCCAAGGAGTGGATGGAAAAACCTGGTGGTGGAGCTTAATCAGCAAGTAAAGACCTGAAGCCAGACTGTATTTGATCAGAGGGACCCCACAGACACCTTGTGCAAACAGCAGTGGCTGCTTTCCCTCCCCTCTTCTGCCCTGTCACCCAGAGATGATGGCCAGAGGGCAGAGGGTGCCACTGGCAGTCCTTGCCCAGGACAGCAAGAGCACCCAGAGTCACATCCATGCAGAGAGCTCCCAGCTCCCAGCTTTGGGGTTGCTTGCGGTGCTCAGGCACTCGTCGGGGGGGATAAGAGCCTTCTCTCATTCTGTCCTCTATTTTCTCATTTTTGACTTTTAT
The DNA here is from genome assembly GCF_015227805.2 of Hirundo rustica. Lineage (NCBI taxonomy): Eukaryota > Metazoa > Chordata > Aves > Passeriformes > Hirundinidae > Hirundo > Hirundo rustica. The sequence continues at coordinate 574,475 of NC_053469.1, read as the reverse complement.
GGTTTTTCATTTACAAGTCTAATCAGAGAGAGGCAGCAGGATGGAATAGCGCAATCATTCAACGTAGATTAACAATTGCGTCAATGGCCTACAAGTGTTTGCAGCATCCCCCAGCGCCAGCTCCTCCAGCCAGGAGAGACTCCAGGAGGAAAAAGAAGGAAGGAGCTGGGAATACAAAGGTAAGGTGACCCCAGGTGAGTGTACCTGCCTTCCAATGCGTCCCCTCCAGGAGCTCCCCTCACAGGAAGTTCTCAGCGGAGGCAAGGGAAGCATCTCATTGCATTTGCATTCAAACAAGTTTAAGTGCTGCTGCCCCTGTGACCCCAGCCCAGCTCTCCTGGGTGCCACCAGCCCAGATCCACCATGTCCAGATACCCTGGAGCCTCAGAGCAGGCACAGCCCTGGTCTCACTGCTCCCTGAGCTGGGGTGCTCCTGTCCCAGTACACCCTTGGGAATGCTCTTCACATCTCCACAACTGCAGTCCAGGGTTTAATCTCCAAAGCCAGTTCTTTGCAGGAAAGAAACGATGAAGTTAATTATATTGGTAAGAACACACGTCACCATTTGAGTGTGCAAATCCCTGTCAGTGAGAACATCCCATCCACATGAGGGGGTGATTTCAGCCCACTGCCAAAGCAATTAAGGGCACAATTAAGCAAAGCGTGAAAAGCCTGTTTTGTTTTTTATTTTTGAAGTACCTGTGTAAGCACTGTACCGAATCCAGAGCTGACACTGGTGTCACCTGTCCCACAGGGCTGGCACAGCCAGCTGGCACAGCACGGGGTGAGCTCCCAGCGCAGCACCGCTCCCTGGGACGCGCCATCGCCGCTGGCACGCCGCGCCTCTGCCCGTCCTGCCAGGTCACCCCTCTCTGCTCCTGACACAAACTGGCTTTTAAGCCTAACAGGCTACAACTGGATTTTTAAGAGCAGTCTGAAGTTAAAAATAGTTGACATTTTGGAAGTGACTGCAAGGTAAAATTCAGGCTTCCACTAGGTTTATAGCCATCGGAAAGGGTTTTGACTACAGGAGTGTGCAAAACGTGATTGCTGCTAAAGACCACAGCTGAAAAAATGCCACATGTTTATAACTGCTGTATACCAAATCAAATACAATAGATTTACTATCAAGTGAAGAATAGATTGGCAAACACGGTAAATCACATTTCCCCATGAAGTTTATTAAGCTTCAAGGCAGTCTGGGAGGCAGAAGGCTGAAGTAAGTGGAAATTCTGAGCATTCCACCTTTGTCTTCCATGTAATTTTAAACTTCTGTCACCCCAAAAGGGGCAGGTGATGGTACCTGAATGCCCACAGACATGCAGCTCCATGACACAACTCCATAACTCATCAGCTTTAACCCTCCTCTGAAATGACATCTATATAAATATTGTTAATAGCACTAACATAATGTTAAGTCAGGTTTTACTGGACTCCCTCATACACCCTTTGGATTTATTAGCTATAGGATTTGAAGTAAATTTTTATTAGCCCAAGTTAAACCCAGCTACCATGGGCTTGGCTTTTGGGCTTTCTTTACCCCATCTTTCTTCCTTTATTTGAGCTTGGGCCCCCTTTTCACAGCCCAGTGCTTCCTCCCTCAGACCGAAACGTCCTCGGATAAATCTTACCGAATGAAATATTTATTAATTTTCCTAACCAATGTTGATCTCATAAATTACCAAGACTTTTTCATGAAATGGTTATTAACATCCATGGCTGTATGTTAATGGCTTATTGACCAAATATGGGATAATTAGACCCTAGGAGCACTGGCCACTGTGATCTATGAGAAGCAAATTTGGCCCTTATTACACCAATGACCTATTTAATATCTACTGATGAATTTAAGGTAGAATCACAGGCAGAATTTGTTTCAAGGAGCTGCCCTCCAACTAACGAGCAGAAAGATTCTTGTATAAAATCTATTGATCCAGAAAAAAATATGAACAAAAATCATTTTTTGTAACTGATGATTAATTGGCTAAATTCTTCTTAGACTGAGATGCACCAAGAAAACAGCAGTAGCCAGATACCTCCTGGGATTATCTGAACAATGAGTCCATTTGACTAGAGGGCCCTATCTTCTCTTCCAGCTTTGAAAGATTTAGGTCCTATTTTAAACTGTGAAGATTTACACTAATATTTGTAAAGAATTTAAACATGTGTCCATGCTGCAGTGCCAGGAACAGCTGTTTAAACCTGCTGCAAATAAGTGACTTGTGCTTGGTTTCAGTTCTAAGCTGCCTGGTGCTCAAGGAGCCCCCTTCCTCATCATCCCATAATATTTTAAATCAAATTAAAGATAAGATAAAGGGAGTCAAAACAAAGCTAGAAAGGAAGGACTACAATTTGAAGCACTCGAGCTATGGCCGCCTTGTAGGCACGATGCGCAGGTCTGAATGCAGTTCAGGAGCTAATCTGGGGATGTTTCTGTGAGCACAAAAACCTCCTCAGCTGACCCATAAACTCTGGCACCACAGTCCTTTGGGCTGGAAAGGCTTCCATGGAAATGCACATATCTGGAACAGGCACAGACACAGCTCAGGCAGTGGGGAGCACTGAATTAAAATCTTACTGCTTTTGATCCAAAGAAATGCAACTCAAGTGAGGGTAGAGGTTTGCGTGGAGTGGCTGACTGGGGGCTCCCACCACGCTCCCCTTCCCCAGCCATGGTTCCAGCTGCTGCCAGAGCCCTGCTCTGGCTGCTCCTCCCTGCTCCAGCAGCTCCTTTCCCAGCCTGGAGTGGCACAAATGAGGAGAGACTGGTTTGGCAGGTCACAGCAGAGATCCTGTAACACCACTGATGAGGGAGAGGAAACAATTTATTGCCCCAAATAAATGTTATAGTACCAATATCAGGCAGTCACCACTTCTTCTCCCACTCACTTTAAATTTTAGGTTCTGCACAACTGCTAACAGTGATTTTAAACTCTTTCTCCTACCAGATTCAGCTTCTCTGTGAGCAGGAGTAAACCCAGAATGGATTAACTGACTGCTGCAAGCAGGAGTGCTGCAGGTTCTTTGCTTCCTTGCCGAGCGCCAGGACACTACAACAAGGAATGTTGACCTCTACTGCATTTTTAAAAATTAAAAAAAAAAAAAAAAAAAAAAAAAAAAAAAAAAACCAAACCAAACCAAAACAAAAAAACCCCAGTCAGTCTTCCACATCAGTTTAGCCACCAAAGTGGCACAAAACAGAACTTCCTGGGGTCAGGCCAGGCTCAGGCTCCTGGCCGGGGTTCACTGGGTGTGCCGGTGGGACCCCCCCCCATGCCAGGGACCCCCGGAGCCTGGACACGCAGGTAACTGTGGCAGCACATCCCTGCAGGTAAAATAAATCCAGTAATAAATATGGAGTGCAGGATTTGACTGCAAGGAGTAATTCACAGCAGCTCCAACCCAGGTCTGAGTCTTCCAATGCCAAGGCCAACAAGGACTAGAAGTGTTGAAAGCTGCACCCTGGAGCAGCACGAGGCTGTCCCAGGACCAGCCCTGCAGCCTCATCCTCACACCTCCAGCTGAGCATCCACCTCACGCTCAGGTCCCTGCCTGGAGCTGCATCACCAGCCAGCAAACACCTGCAGTTAAAAATTAAATACAAAGAAAAGAGAAACAGCTTCCTTTCCACTATCTATTGAGTTCAAAAGAAAAATGCTGTACATCTTCCCTGTTTCTCACAAAAATGGTGTCACTTCTGAAATGAATCACCTGGCTGTGCCGGGCACCACGTTCCAGAGAAATTCCCTCTCCCTGCCTCTCCCTTTGCCTGCCTCCTCTCCCACCCGAAATCCACTCTTGCCTCTCATGGGTGTTAGAAAGAATAGGTGCAGATTTTAACCTCTATAGCAGACACTAAAGCGCATATATTTGTTTTCCTCTGTGCTGGGAAAATGTCCCCAAGGAAGCATGTTAAATTTGGGTTTTAAAAGCACCAATTTAGCTATTATGAGTTTTCTATGCTTTTTCTATTCAGGGAATGTTTGGCTTGAATACAGTACAGAGAAGAAATAAGATCAGCTCAACTGTTTTAAAGCTGATTGACACCTTGGGTTTTTTCCCTTGCAATCTGAAGTGAAAGAAAAAAATATAAAGGGAACCAGACACTCATTTAAAAGAAATTATTTCCTTGCCTACAGTCCCTGATCAGGGCTGCCTGCGCAGGGAGAATGAGATCTCATAAAACCCCTTTTGTGGGTTTTTTTCCACATCATTTCGGTTCAGGTTTTGGTGGCAGATGAACTGTATTTCATCCGAGTTTAAAGGAAATTCAAAGCGAAGTTAAGGAAGTTGCTGTAAATGAGAAAAAAAATTCCCAACAAACCCTTTCATTCTAGCTTAACGTATCAGCCAAACCAGGAAACAGCTGTAGCAGAAATATTGTTTTTAATAATCGGAGAGAGCAGCGGAGCCGCGGCTTTTGTTGGAACAGTGACCCCCAACGGTGAGAGCGACGCGGCCGGGAGGAGGAGGAGGAGGAGGCGCTCCGGGGCCGCCGGGGGATGGTGCCCTGCGCACCTGGCGGGTGCCCGCGGCCCCCGGTGCCCGCGGCCCCCGGTGCCCGCGGCCCCCGGTGCCCGTGCCCTGCCGTCCCGCCCTGTCCAGCCCCGCGCTGGCTCGGGAGGCTGCGAGCCCCGGCGCGGCACGGGGGCTGCCCAGCTGTCCGTGTGCCCCCCGGGCAGAGCCGGTGTGGGCAGGGCGGGTCCCGGGCAGTGCCCCGCCATCAGCGGGCAGCGCGGGGGCGGAGGGAGGTGCCACCAAGCGGGAGCCAGCGTGTCCCCGTCCCTCAGCATCCCGGGGCGCCCGCGGGAGTTCATGGGCAGTGTGGGGTGGCTGCGGGGAGAGCCCTGGGGGTCTGCGGGAGGTAACCCCAGCCTGAGGCCCGGCACTGTCCAGGGGAGGTCTCCTGCTGATGGCCGGGACGGAGCCCCCGCTCCTGGGCACGTGGAAATGCCGCCGCTGCTCCCGCAGCCCGAGGCCACGCACAGGAGCATTCCGCACCGTCGCAGCCCCTGCTGCGTGTCTGGCCTGGGTGGCCTGCCAGGGCAGGGGGCACGGAGGGGTGGCACCTGCCGGGGAAGGGAACGGGGGCCGCCGCAGCGCGGGGTTTGTCCGCCTCGGCTCCCCGGGGCTGGGGGCGCCTGGCGCCGTGGGTGCAAGATATTCCTTTTCTTTCTGGTCAGTACTCATGGCCGCGTGGTTGAACGGTTTGTTTATCCTGACAGAATGTCATCCGGCTGGGCTTTGATTTTGCAAATAATCCACCTCCAGCTATGAATGCTCTCACTCCGAGACAGCCGTAACTTCCGCACCGCCACGGGGCACGGCGTGATTTCATGATGGTTAAGGGGAGATGAAAGGATTTTTGCCCTTGTCCTTCTCCCTCATCTTGAGAAATAAACAATAAAGTTTAGGATTTCGCAGATAAAATTTGTAAAAATGTGAGAAGACAGTAGAGACCAAATAATTATCCATAATCAATACAGTTAAAGTCAATGGACTCTGCGTGTCCTCTTCTAATAGACTTCGTTCTGGGCTGTACCTTGACAGTTTATTTAGAAATATGAACTTGGTAAGGAATGGCTATTTGACTATGTAATCTTGTTAAACTCATAAATTCAGTTGGTCTGAAGTCTATATCGTTGAAGTCAGATGGAACTAAATGTTTTGATAGCTAAAAAATGGTTCATTGAAGAAAATTCTGAAATAATGGGACTAATAAGTTGCCAAAAGAACTGTTTATGAGTGCCTAAGTGAAATTATCGTTAAGGCAAGGGGAAAAATTTTTGACCCACATCTTAAATTCTTGCTTAGTCAAGTTATGCAGGCAAATAGATTGTAAAATGGGACATGTTTATAAAATAAAGCTGATTAGTGATGTTGGTGTCTTATGCAACCTACATCCAGCATTAAATCAGATTAATTTATAGGTGATTTTGTTGATGAGCACAAACTGATGCTCCCATGGTGTGAATTTCAATAACTTGCTTTCCTCTTTGGAATCCATAATTCTATTATTTGAGACACTTCATTGTTATAGATAACACATTTTAAGTGTTATTATTTATGCTGTTTCATCTTGTCACTTAGGTTCTTGCTCAAGTTCATTAATGTATTGTGCTCCTCTCTGTACAAGAGGGTGCAGGGAGAGCAATTGATTTTAAGTCCGTGTAATGACTGATGATATCACGCGTGTTTACCACTGTGACACCGCGGACGAGATGCTAATGCTGCACAGATAAACATGATGTCATTTCATGCAATTAAACACTTAATATACAGCAGGTAATGATTTGGTAAGCTTGGCACATGCAGGCAGTGGCTTTTAATCTTATTAACAGGGGTAGGATGACGCCACAAGTGATATACACATACCCAGTCTGTATCAATAAAAACCTCCTTTACAGGCTTGGGTTGTTCTGCTGTGACAGGCTGGAGGTGCCAAAAATATGTCCTGGGCAGGTTTTGTAGGATCTAGGAAGGGATGTCAGATTCAGACCAGCCTGAAAGCAAACAAGTGAAGGGTTCCTGATATACCTGACACACCCTGGGCTCTTCCTCAGGCTGCGGTTGCAGCAGAGGGGAGGTTACTGTGTGCAGGCACAGGCACAGCTGCTCTCTGGAGCCACTGCACCCTGGGGTTCTCATTCCCCCGTGTCCCACGGCCTTCTCTGAACCTCTCTGGCCCTTCTTGTGGCTACTGAGCACCCTGCTGTGGCTGCTGCATGGCTGCAATAGCCATGCTGTTGATGAAGGATGAGCGTGTCCCAAAACTGCCCACTGCCCTGCTGGACCCGCTGCAGTCCTTCCCCAGGCCATGCAGCCTCTGCCCCTCTCTGCAGCTCTGCTCTCCCTCCTTGCAGATGCTTTCCATGGCCAGGAGCACTCAGCGTTTGCCTCAGCTCCACAGATGTGGCAGCAAATGGTATCCTTCCACAATAGTCAATATTTCCCAGCTTTGACAGATTAGCCAGAGTAATCACAGATTTTATGTGGCACAATTAACATATCTTTTCTTTACAGCTACTGCACATGAATGGGTCTGTGCTGAGCAAGGTCACGCTGTGCTCCAGGCCAGCAGCATCCTGAGGGCAGGTCCCAGACCCGCGCCGTGGCCGTGGGAGCCTCTGGCCAGTGGCTGCTCACCGAGCAGCAGCAGCAGCAGCCCCGCGGTGAACTGGCTGTGGCACCAGCTCCCCCAGCACCTGCACAGGGGCCATCTCTTCCCAATGTTTCGTGATCTGGAGGAGGCAGGTGTGGATTTTAAGGCCTGATCATTGTACTGCTGGAAAACTGGGAATTTCAACAGTCAAAAAGAGAATGGGCTGAGCACTGGGAAATGCCCAAGGCACCATCACAGTGTGCATACTGTGACTGGGACTTGTGTTAACCAGCACATCACATCACAGAGCAAAACTCTAGGAGCACAGAGGACAAGATTTCCAAAGCCCTCCCCAGATGCTGAAATAAAACACTTGGCTTTGTAAATGGAACAAAACTACACGACAATTTTGTCCGAATTTCTGGAGTCTCATAATTTTTGGAGAAGTGCTTGCTGCTGGAGATGTTCCTGGTGAAGGTGGAGGTGAGGGAGCCCAGCAGGACGCACTGCACGGAGCCCATTTTGTTCAGCCCCTGTGCTCGGTCTCTGCGGGCGCCCGTCCCCCTCTCCCTCCTGCGAGCGATGCAGCTGCTCTCCCGTCTGCCCTCCCGGAGAGATCCCTCTGTCCCGCTGACCTCTGTCACGCTCGGCCCTTCCCGCTTCCCTGAAATCAATTATCTGCTCCGCACTGCTCCATATTCATGAGGGCTCAAACCATTTGACCTGCTGCCCCCGCTGCAGCCCGAGCGCTGCTCCCAGGCTTTGCTGAGGAATGGCTCTGCCCTGGACAATCCCGCACGGAGGGACAGCCCGGCAGGGCTGCTGGGGCTGCTGGGCACCGCTCCTGCTCCGGGGTGCAGAGGAGATCCTGGGCACCGCTCCTGCCGCGGGGTGCAGAGGAGATCCTGGGCACCGCTCCTGCTGCGGGGTGCAGAGATGGCTCCTGGGCACAGCTCCTGCTCTGGGGTGCAGAGCTCTCTCTGCTCTGAGCTGCTCCAGTGTGAGAGCAGAGGGGAGGGGGCTGGCTGTGACCCCAGGTGTGACTGGACATGGGATGCCGTGGGCACCTCGGGGGATTTCTCCAGGAGCTCCTGGAGAATGAGCCCAGCATGGGGACAGCTGTGAGTGGGAGGCAGCCGTGGCACCGGGCTGGCATCACCAGATGAGCTGGATGTGCCCTGGCCATGCAGGCACTGAGCCCCCGAGCTCTGCACAGCCTGGTGCTGCTCTGGAGGGTGTCCCAGAGCCCGGCTGCACCAGCACATGTCCCTGAGCCACGGCAGAGCTGAGCCTGGACCTCTGTTCCTCTCCGGATTCCTTTCCGAACAGCAGCACCAGGGCTCATGTTTGGATTTCATTTTGTCTCCTTTCCAAAGTCTCTGGGACATGCCTGGGTTAATATTATAGTTTATCAACAATCAGTGCTTAAGAAATAGGTTCTCTTTGGGTGGTACTTAATGAGCTTGGAAATGAGAATATGGCTGAGCTGTTGTAGGAGACAGGAATGAGAATTTTAATGAGGGTATATGTTTAATAAAAGGTTAATAAATTTTAATTAAATTAAACCAATAGAATTCAATATTTGCTCAGCATATCAAAGTTCTGTTTGGCGTGGTGGTGTGTGAAATGCCGGCTCACACTCTGCTAACACAGGGGTCTGCCTCCCACTTCCACCAGCATCACCAGCCCCAGCGATATCTCAGGCATATGAAATCCTCTGGTTATGGGGAGGGACTATGGAAGATTTGAATTTGGGCATCTTTTGCAGGTGAGTCATCACCAGAGGTATCAAAGGCTCCTCCCTGGCTCACAGAGCCCTGAGTGCCCAGCTATCTCTGTTCTGCCCAAGCATCCCGGTGGCATTCAGGGCACCGTGTGGCCCTCGGGCTCCAAGTTTCCCTGTGTCAGGGAAGGCATTTGCTACTCATCTGCTCCCTTGGAAGCCCCCCAGTGTTTCATATACAACAAACCTTTCTTTAGTTTCATGGAGCCCTGGCCTGAGTGGCCCAGGTGGCTGAAGTGTCCCTGTGCTGTGGCTGGACACAGGCACAGCCTCAGACCTGTGCCCTCAGCTCCTGGCAAAGGCTGGCAGAGACCTGATGGCCTCACACAGGGCCCTCCCAAGAGCTCCTGGGCACAGTTTTGCCCAGAACGGCTGGCATGAGACATGATGGAATTGTTTATAGGCCCCTGGGCCAGATGTGGTGGGTGCCCCCTGCACGGGGTCATAGCTCATCAGCCTGGAGAGGGACAGGACAGGCAAGAGCCAGAGCCTGGCACAGCCTTCAGCACGGGCACGGCGAGCAGCTGGTGCAGCACAGCCTGGCGTGGCACACCATGGAATGGCACAGCCTGGCGGGGCTCAGACTGAAAGAGGGGGTTTAAATTGCAGCCATGAAGAAATTCTTCCCCAGGAGGGTGGGCAGGCTCTGGCACAGGGTGCCCAGAGAAGCTGTGGCTGCCCCTGGGTCCCTGGGAGTGTCTAGGGCCAGGTTGGACACTGGGGCTTGGAGCACCCTGGGATAGTGGAAGGTGTCCCCGCCCATGGAAGCGGATGGAACTGGTTGATCTTTTAAGGTCCCTTCCACCCCAAACCATTCCATGATTCTGTGATCCTGTGATGTACCACTGCAGCTCTGGGCAGCCCCTGGCATTTGTGGCCCCTGGGCAGCAGGACAGAGAGGCAGAGGCCCCGTGGGCACGGTGCTCATGGCAGGTGCCCATGGCAGGTGAGACCTTTGGGACCATGACAGGTTCCTCCCTTCCTGGGGTTCAGGGGCCCCCCCAGCACACAGCACCTCTGCTCCCCACTCACTGCCGCGAGCACATGCTGGCACTAAATTGGAATCCCAATGGATATGCAAGCGATGGAAAAGCCCAGGGTTTATTTCAGAGCAATGTGTGAGGATAAAGCCACAGCTTTGTGCCAACTGCCAGTGCTGCTGAGGGAGCCCCTCGCAGCTCTGCAGACTCCAGAGGAGAGTTTGGGCTTGCACTCCTGGTGGCCACTGCCCTCTCCCAACACAGTGAGGGGACAGACAGGGCAGGGAACCGGTTAAGAAATGTTATTAGAAGGCTTCATAGGCAATAAATGTATTTCTTCTAAAAGAACTGGAGGAATATTTGGATTATTACATTTATTAGACTGCTCAGCAAATGTGTTACACCCATATGACAAATAAATGTGATGGTTTCAGATTTCATTAGGCAGCCCCGGGCAGCGGCGCTTTGTCCCAGCCACAAATGAGCAGGGCCCTGTCACCATTCCTTAATGGTCATTTTTGCATCAGTAGTAATGAATGTGCCCAGCGTGGCTGTGGCGGCCCCAGCCCTCGCCGCGGTGCTGGCACTGCCCGCGCCAGGCACAGCTGGTGCAGGGAGCAGCCCCTGGCTCTGCAGGAGCCGCTGGAGCTGCCCTGGAGGATGAGGGGTTGTTGCAGCCCTGTCTCAAGAGGGGATCGAAGAGGAAGGAGCTGTGCGCACCCAGTGTCATCCTTGGGGCTTGGGGACAGACCCTCACTGGTGACAGTCCCCGTGTGGAGCCCTGGCTGAGCACCACACCGTCTGTGGGGGAAGGAGCACGGTGCAGAGGGACAATAATTGCTTTATTTTATTTTATTTATTTATTTATTTATTTTTTAACTGGTGTCAAAAGCAATCTGAGCAGCGGACGCATATATTTAAATTAAAAGTAATTAAAAATGTGCTGCCAGAAAAACACATGATGGATTCAACGTAAGAAAATGAAGTAATAAAATACTTTATGGATTAACTCATATCAGACTGTTTTGCAAATTTATTTTTCATTATGATACATCCATATCAGATAATGTCTGAATTTATTATGCTGCCTTCAGGCAGGCTGTGTCAGAAACCTCCCCAGCCCCATTTGGTCCTGGTGACTGGTGAGCAAGGTTTCTGTCATCATTTCTTAGTGGTCACTTCACCTCAGTAATAATGAACGAGTCAAGCAGGGCTGTTATTTTCTTTAATCTCTTTCCTCATATTAAAAAAATACAGCCAGCCACATCATTATTGCAGCAGGCCCAGAGGACTATTTCCAGGTCATTACTCCAGTTCGTCTGAGCGTCTCAAGGTCCTAAAGGGTTTGGGGTTATATGCAATAAGGCGTTCGTCGACAACATTTCCCTTGAGCCCTAGGTGTTAATGAGAAAGATTTTCCATGTGGCTGTTAACACTGTGTGGTTTAAAAAGTCACAAAGAAAATGGGATTTCCTCCTCCAGCTTCTGTCTTATTGTGGATCTCCGTGTTTGCAGACATGGGAGGACAGTTACCTCTCTAATTGCGTGAATTCCAGAGGGGGAATTTTAACCGTGTGTAGGGTAGATTTCCACCGGCCAAGTTTGAAATTTTTTGGTTTATTTACTTTTAATTTTCACTATATTATTCTGACAGAATATTTTCTCCTCTCTGTGGACAGAAGAAATGCAAACTGCAAAGCCACGGCCAGGCTAATACCATCAAAAATTCCATTTTTTGCCCAAGACAGTGTCCTGACTCTCTAATCTCATTTGGAAGAATATTTTTGTCTGCTCAGCATCTTCAGCTTTTTACCAAACCAGAGCCCCTATACTCGTGCTGTGCTCTTAGAGCTGCTATGAATTTTAAAATGTGTAAAAATGACAGAATATTAACAAAAGCATTGATTTTCCTATTTATTTTTATGCATTTTATTAATTAGACCACTTTCGAGTGTAACCACCGTGTATTAAATTTACTCTGCAATGTTGGATATGAATCGCAAATAATAAACCAAATTGAATTCTTTACGGAACAGAAATTTAGAAAAGCACAATTAAAATGCTGCCTGTTCTGTCAGGCAGTGGCTGCAACCCCCAGCCCTGCAGCCATTCCTGGGCAGGGTTTGCTGGAGCTTCCCCCACCTTTACAGAGCCCTGAACAAGCAGATAATGCACCGAGAGGCAGAGAGATAATTTTAGGAATTCCATATCTGCAGACAGGTTTGGAGCAGACATGCACTGTTATGTCAGCAATTTTTATAACAACCTACTCAAAGCACCTACTGTGCTCCTTCATATTCCAGACAAAAGGCTTGAAAGCGTCTCGCTCAGTCCTCGGAAAGGACATTTCACAAATTCTCTGAAAACCTGCCAGAGTTCAGTGGGAACAGCTTTCAGGCTGTCTTTGCTATACTCCAGTGCATTTTGCAGTGAAACGAATTCTGAGTGTGGAGAGATGCTGTGGACGGAGGCATCCCGCATCCCACAGATCTCGCAGCCATTTGATCGTTAATTTCCTTAAATCCTTTGGAGTAGCTATATAATCCACCAGGAAAGCAACGGAGTGGGGCCCGTGCTTGGACCATGTGCAAAACTGTGGAAATGCTGAGCGTTCTGTGCGGGGGAAAAGCATCTTAATCCAGGTACTTGGCATTCCTGAATACAGATCAATTTTCCCCTTAACCTGTTCTTTTAAAGCTGTGCCACTGCATAAATCTAGTTATTAGCGAAACTCAGATGTTAGATGAGTGCAGAGGCATAAAAATATCTCGGTTCCCCAATGGGGATATTAGCGGGTCCCTGCAGCAGGAGCATGCAGGTGGTTTAACCTGTATTTGTGAAGCTGTGGTGTTACATCACTGAGGAAATTCGGAATTCTGCTCCCAGTGCTGGATGTGCCTGATCCAGGGTCACCCACTGCCTGCTGGATGGAAGGAAAATCTTCGAGCAGATACAGAGCCCTGAGGCTGAGCCCTCAGAGCCCCGGGCCAGGCTCTGGGTTTGTGTTGAATCATCAAATCACAGACTGGTCTGCACTGGAAGGAGCTTAAGTCTGATCCCATTCCACACCCCTGCCCTGAGCAGGGACACCTTCCACCGTCCCAGGTTGCTCCATGTGGTCTTGAACAATTCCAGGGATGCGGCAGCCGCGGCTGCTCTGGGCACGCTGTGCCAGGGCCAGCCCACTCCTGCTCCAAACCCCCTCGGGCTCTGGGCACACCTGGGCACGGCTGCGGGCCGTGCTGATGCGGGCCCAGGGCTTGCAGGACTTTAAATGCCTCTTGGTTTAGGGACTGATGTGACTGATGGAAGACGAGCAGTTGGTCTGGGGAGTGCTGGGATTACAGCCAGAGGCCATGCCCCGGCGCCGGCTCGGGTGCCGCTGTGGCGGTGGGGAGCAGGGAGTGCCCCACACTGGGACCCGTGTGGGACAGGTGTGGGACTGGTGTGGGACAGGTGTGGGACAGGTGTGGGACCAGGTGTGGGACCCGTGTGGGACCCGTGTGGGGCCCATGTGGGACAGGTGTGGGACAGGTGTGGGACAGGTGTGGGACTGGTGTGGGACAGGTGTGGGACAGGTGTGGGACCAGGTGTGGGACCCGTGTGGGACCCGTGTGGGGCCCGTGTGGGACAGGTGTGGGACTGGTGTGGGACCCGTGTGGGACCCGTGTGGGGCCCATGTGGGACAGGTGTGGGACAGGTGTGGGACAGGTGTGGGGCCCGTGTGGGACAGGTGTGGGACTGGTGTGGGACAGGTGTGGGGCCCGTGTGGGACAGGTGTGGGACTGGTGTGGGACAGGTGTGGGACTGGTGTGGGACTGGTGTGGGACCCGTGTGGGGCCCGTGTGGGACAGGTGTGGGACTGGTGTGGGACAGGTGTGGGACAGGTGTGGGACTGGTGTGGGACAGGTGTGGGACCGGTGTGGGACTGGTGTGGGACAGGTGTGGGACAGGTGTGGGACAGGTGAGAGACAGGTGTGGGACAGGTGAGGGACAGGTGTGGGACTGGTGAGGGACAGGTGTGGGACAGGTGTGGGACAGGTGTGGGACTGGTGTGGGACAGGTGAGGGACAGGTGTGGGACCGGTGTGGGACCGGTGTGGGACAGGTGTGGGACCCATGTGGGACCGGGTGTGGGACAGGTGTGGGACCGGTGTGGGACAGGTGTGGGACAGGTGTGGGACCGGTGTGGGACTGGTGTGGGACAGGTGTGGGGCCCGTGTGGGAGGCCGGGTATGCCCGTGCCGAGGCGGCGGCAGCCCGCAGCCAGCCCCGCTCCCCAGCGCCGCACTCCCGAGCAGAGCTCATCTCCCGCAGCTCCCGCAGCCGGGCACAGCCGCTGCACAAAATCCATCTATAGATCCATCCCCGCGTCCTCCCGGCTGCGCAGCAGCGCTGGGGAGAGGCGGTGTGCGAGGAGCCTGCCCGGAGAGCGAGCGCCGGGAGCACGCCGGGGATCTCCCCAACGCGCCCGGCCTTTTCAGGGAAGATTTAGAAGGACTCTGTAATCTGCAAATTCTAAAGAGCTGACGGAGACAGTTATTAAGGGCTGGTGGGTGATGGCTGCTCGCAGCGTTATTAAAGTGCTAAAAGATTATGTCTCTGATAGCTCTGTGCTTACAGTGTCCTTCATGGCCACTTCCACAGGGACGGAGGCAAGGAGAAAGGCAGAGGATCGATAAAAGGATATTACCACTGGGCCAATCCCAATAATAAGAGAGGTGATATATACACACCATTTAAATTGTCCAACACATTTAATGTTCATTAACACTAATTTTCACAGTGCTGGTGTTTAATGTATTATTGCAATGAAATTAATAAAAAAATACCCCACAGGAAATATAATTTAACTGTTTATAAACTTACCTTTTGATTGTCAATTTCCTGCCGAGCTCTGCTCCTGCATCAGCTTTCGCAGGAAACTGCAGCCACGACAGCCGGGGGCCAGGGCTGGGGGGTCCCTGGAGCCCTGCACCCACAGCCCGGGCACGGCACAGACCTGGCAGAAATGTCTGGGAGAACCAGGGGCCCTTATGCCATTTTTCTTCTCCTCATCTTTCCACCCTTTTTAGCAACCTCCTTCAGAATCCTTCCTTCTTCTTCTCGTTGAGAACTTCCTTAGCATCGCATGGATGAATGTTCAGTATCCTTGTGAAAAATCTTGACTTCAAATGGGTTTGGTGTATGGGCATTTTTCACATAAAAGAGAAAAAAATCACCATGCAATAGTTTTGTTATTCTGCAGTAACTACTGGGGAATTACGTATTTATTTATCTCTTACGAAGCACGGGGAAATTGTATTTGGCCACAGCGTATAAATTGTGGCATAATTACCGTAAAATTTATGGGTTTTATACTTCCAACAAGTTAGCTTTTAAATCACACAACCCCATGTAAATACTTTAAAATTATTCAGTAATTACTTATTTACATTGTAATTAAAATAAGTAATTAGCATACATTTACAGAGGATTTACATACTTATTTGTGAAAATAGTTCCTTGGCAGATGTAAAAAGAAATCTTCAGCAGATCATTAAAAAAAAAAAAAATAGAAAATATATGTGAGTATGAAAGGAGCCGTGGTGGCGGTGTGACAGCAGGGGCTGCACCCCCGCCCGGTGGGCACAGGGTGTCCCCATGGGGTGGGCTCCGACCCAGCCCGCCGGGATCGGGAGCGGAGCAGGATGAGCGCGGATTAGGGGAGAAAGTGCCGGGGGTGTGCAGGAGCCGCTGTCCCCGAGGGGGGCTCCGAGCAGGCGGTGCTGGCCCGGAGCCCCGCGCAGGGTCCGTCCCCACCCGGGGCTGCCGAGCCCCCCGTGCCCCGTGCGGGCAGCGGGGCTGCTCCGGACCCCGCCGGGGAGCCCGCGCCGTGCCCGCAGTGCCAGCGCAGGGCTGAGCTCTGCCGAGGGCTGGCACTGCCGCCTGCTCCTGGAAATGCCTGGATCTGCTCCGAAGCCGCCGCCGCGCTCTTAGAAAGCGAGTTGGCCTGGAGCAGAGCTGCCCTGGAGCCAAAACGGGCCCTTTAAACCCCGAGCAGGGGCGGAGAGCGCTCGGCGTGCAGGATTAGCAAACCATCCACGGAGGATCCGCAGGGCTGTGTAGTTACTGTGTATGCATTTCAGCTAAACAAGACAAATCTGGCTGATGATTGTGTCTAACTAGGAAGAATGATTGAAGGTCCGTGCCCTCGGCTGTAAGGATAACACAAATGATGATTGGTTTGAGTCAGGAGCTCCCAGGCCAAAGCCAGCAGGCGCAGCCGGCAGCGAGCTCTGGCACAGCCACCCACAGAGGGGACCCCGGGGTGGCCACCCTCCAAACGGGGGACCCCGGGGTGGGTGCCCGGCACTGCTGCCAGGCGCTCTGCTGTGGCACAGCCCTGGCAGATCCCCTGACTGACACCAGCCTGAGCAAACACTGCTCCTAGCACAGCCGGTTTTTCATGAAGATTTGCACCTACTGGAGTTCCCACCGGGAAAAGGGGCCAGTCCCCAGGGAGATTTTCCATGGGATGGAGTTTGGGCTGATGTGCGTGTGGGTGCTGGTGTGTGACGCGGCTGCTCCTGGCACTGGCACAGGAGGGACATGAGCTCTCCTGGAGCAGCTTCAGATGGACACTGAGAAGCACGGAGGTGCTAGTGAAGATGCTCCCTCCACAGCAAGTAACACATCTGCACACGCGCTCCCTGGTCCCTCCCACGTCAGGACCAAAGTGACAGTGGGCCAAGGTACATGCAGCTGCAGAGCTTTGCCTGACAGTGGTGGGTGCTGGGAGTTCCGGGGGATACCCATGGCTCTGGGCAATGGCCTCTCCCGAGCACTCCTGTGCATCCTGGTATTTCTGATTTCTGGGTTCTGCTCTCCATCGTGTGCTCTGCTTTTCCAGACTTGCCATTGTTTTGGCACATTTCTGCCACCACTTCCATTTTTTTTTTTTTTTTAAAAAAAGCATTTCTGTGCCTGGTGAGTGCTGGTGGGAAGAGCTGGGAACTCTACAGGCATCTGGAGTTTTGTGTAAGAGCAAGATACTGTTCAGGGAATGGAGGGTTCCAGTGGGCAGACTAATGCTCCATAATGAGCAAGACCTCATCACCAGAATTGTGTTTGCCACATTCAGCCGGTGCAGAAATCCCTTCCTGGGGAGACAAGATGATGTGGACACAAAGGAGCACCCACAGCCGTGGTTCTGCTGTGGAATTCACTCCCTCCCCAGAGCACTTGGCCGGGCTGTTATCACATGTGCTGTATTATTGAATTTCTCCAAAGTCTCCCTTTATCCTTATTAATGCTGTGAAAGTTGTAGCAAGGAGTGATATGATCTAACATTGGATAAAATCACAATTTGTCCTTCTTCTTGGTGTAAATGTAACAGGGCTTAACTGTACAAACAAATAAGCCTAAATAGAAACATTTGTGATGATAAATGGGCAAGGAGAGCACTCGCTGCAAGGTGAGAGATGACAGTGTCTGTGAACAGAATGGAGAATCTCGCTGCTTCAGGGTCAATCTCAGGCAGCCTCAAGGTCAGCTCTGCCGGCTCTCCCTCCTCCTCCTCCTCCTCCTCCTCCTCCTCCTCCTCCTCCTCGCTGACGGCAGACATCCCCACATGTCTCGCTCCCAGCTGCAGTGGTTCCTGGGGTGCCGCAGTGAGCACGGCCGGGGTGGTTGGGCTGTTCCCCTTCAGTCCTGGCAGCTGCTTGGCGTTTGCTGGTGGGACTAAGCCCATTCGCCATCGGGAGGGCTGAGCCTCACCCGGGGAGGGAAGAGTGAGGGCAGGGAGAATTCTGCTGCCGGGGCGCGGGCAGTGCCCGCTGGCAGAGCGGGCAGCGTGTCCCAGGTGAGCACGGCTGCCAGGCTGACCCTGCGCTCCCGGCGCTGTAATGAGGCCCCGTGTGGATATTGATATGACAGGACAAAAGGCCAAGGTGCAGTAAGGACAGCAATCCGCAGGTCTCAGTCCATTTGTTTTTCACACCAAATCCATCACGGTAATGGGTCACCTTTCTGTGGCAGCTCATGATTACCTGCTTACCGGGGAGCGTGGCAGGTGGGCGGCTGGCCGGGCCGGAGGGACGGGGTGTGGGCACCGCTCCCGCCGCCCCGGGATTTATGGCAGGTCAGCACCGCACGTTTCCCTGATAGATCAAGTGGATTGGAGTTTATTTGGGTCACAGTGACCGGTGGTGTTTGCTGTGACAAAAGACTGATGGGGAGAGCTCTGGGGAGCTGCCTGGACACCTGCGGTGTGGGAGGGAGGGGAGCTGGGCTGCCTTCATCGCCACTGCCCCATGGTCGTCCCTCACTGACCCTCCTGGGGCACCCGGTGCAGGGAAGGTGAGGGAGGTTCTTCTGCCATAGCTCACTCTCCAAATACCCCTCGTCCCAGGACTGCAGCTGTCACCGTGCACTCTCCTCCTCGGCCAGCAGCTCGGGGCACAGCGGACATCTGCCTTCGGGCAGCAGCGCTGGAGCTGTTGGCCTGCGCCGTGGGAGGCAGGGCTGAGCCCCCGGGATGTCATTCCGGCCGTGCCGGCAGCTGCCTCAAGCTCTGCTGAGAGGAAAAATGTTCTTTCTGCAGCGTCCTGCTCACACATGTTCCTGTTTAATATTCATGCACCAAAATGAGACAAGTGCTTAATGAGATCAGCCATGAGTTTCATTTGAACTCTGCCAGCAAAGGAGTCCTAAAAATTGCTCTACAGTGGATGTGCTAAAAAGTTTAATACTCACAGGCTGCTGACCTCCACGGGGGCCTCGGTGAGGCGGCCACGCTGCTCCTGGCTGGGGAGGAGAGGGAGCTGGAAATCAGAACTTATTAAAAACTGTCCTCCCATGTGCTTCAGTGGAGGTGTGAGCGGGTTCACTGGGATCGTGGGGAAGGCACAGGCTGCTCTGCGTGTTCCCGTGCTCTCCTTCGGGTGGACGCTATCAGGGAACACATGGACAGCAGCTAAACAATGCTCATTATTTCCATGCATAGGAAACCCCAGCCTCAGAAGACAGAGCTAAATCTCCCAACATCTTAAGGGATAGAAGCCATCTGTGATAAGAAGGGTTGCCTTTCAAAGATAAGGAAAAAAATTGAAACATATTATACATAAATGGCTTTAGGCAATGAATCATTCCGCAGCGTCCTTGCCGCTGGATTGTGGTCATCACAAAGAAAATAGTAATAATGATAGTAACAATAATTAATACTGTGGGTGCTTTGTGCTGCTGCTGGCTGGAGGGCCCTCAGCCAGATCCCAGACACTAGGCCAGGAACAGTAAACATCCATTTATGGTAATTTTATTTGAACTCTTGAGAATACGTCCCACACCACTATGATTTGATGGCTTATTAAACCCTGCAGGGTACCTTCTCAGGATGGGAGTGCTAGGAGCAGTCGGAGGGAGAGAGAGAGCCATCAGCAGAGACCAGCATCATTTCCCTCCTAATTAAAAGTCAAAATGTCATCTAGGTTTTTGTATTGTAATTGCAATGGTCATTGCAAAGACACCATGAAATCTGACTGCATTAGCACTTCTTTGGGGGGAGGTCTGCTGGATGAAGATGTATTGAAGGCTTCGTTCTGGCGTTCTTCTTGTACGAGTCCAGGCTTTAAGTGCAGTAAATGAGCCCCCCGCCAAGAGCTCACCTCACCTCTGGGCCCCCCCCTCCCCCAACTATATCAGGGGACTCGAATGGAAAAAAAAAAATCATACATTCCAACCCTAAATGATACCAGTAAGTTTGTGCAAGCTTATGTAAATCACACAAAAAGTGACAAGTTTTCCTATTAAAAGATAATTGTAATCAGGGTGCTGGACGTGCGGTGCACTGATGATTGGAGATAGACGGGCAGCGTGAAAAGATGGATCGTTTTAATTTGCACCAATTAAATTGAAGTTCATGGGATCATCTTCTTCAATCTTCATGAATACTTTATTTTCTGGCTGCTATGGAGCTATTAAAAAGAATGATTGAGCCAAGAGCTAGGCATAGTATATTTTATGAAATATCACCTTTAAAGAATTTGAGTGCGCCATTTTCATAATGAGTTTTCTAGTACCTAATACCCTTCTATATTACTACATTTTTAAAGTGGATTGATCTGGAAAGTGCAGAAAGTGCAGGTAATGATACATTTTGCTAGGATAAGGTGGCTGATAATGTATCATGTTACTGCTCTGAGAATAATAGATTGCCTTGTGTTTGAGATGTGGCATTCTTATTTTGGTGCTTGCCTTGTGCAGACAAGGGGAGTCCTCTCTGTCTCTGGAAAAAAATGTTTAATTGTTTGTGCAATTTCCTTCTTGTTTCTTCTTTGTCTTTTCTGTATAGTTGGTGACCTCAGAAAGAGATTTCTGAGGTTTGAGGGAGGCTGTTCTCAGGTATGCATTTGTCTTGATGGATGTTGTTAGAACAGAACAGCATGTAGGAGACAACACACTATGGGAGATAAAGAAATACACAACCCTATATTATTTACCAGCGCCTCACATTCTCTTCCCAAGAGAAATGAGTGATGATAGCTTCAAAGGGATAAGTCAATGAGAAGGGTGGTCATCTCTCACTCACAACTGCCAAAAAGACCCCAAGTCTCACTATTTCATGCACAGACAAATCAAAACCTTAATGGGAAATGGGAGATGCTCTGCCGTGTGCCAGATTGGAGCCTGCCCCGTGGTTTTCAGCCAGCTTTTGTGGCTGTGAAGCCCAGGAATCCCTCCTGAGCAGCCCCTGGCCCCGTGGCTGTGCTGCCCTTGCCCGGCACTCCCTGACAGAGCCGGAGCTGCCTGCAGCTCTGGGCACTGGCATCTGCCTGGGAAAACTGGCCAGAAGCTCCTGAGCACAGGGAAAGCCCAGAGTGTCTGTAGAGTGATTGCTCTCACATAGGTAAAGAACTCACTTTGAAGGTACACTGGGCAAAATGTGAACCCGAGGAGCCCATGGTCCCTTCAGTGCCTGCAGGATCAGCTGCTGGGCTCCAGTTCCCGAGGAAAGTGTGAGATGCCACCCTCTAAGGAGTCGCTAGCTGGGCCAGCAGAGACGGGACTGCCCAGCCCAGAGCGCAGCAGGAGCCGGAGAGGGCGTCCCGGGGGTGGCTGCTGCTCACACCCGCTGCTCCCAACTCCAGGGGGTGCATCCTCAGCTCTGCAAGTCACAGCAACACGATGCCGTCTCTCTCTACATAGGCTTAAGCAACAGCAATCATAATTAACCCTGCTAATTAATCAGGGCATAACATATTAATTGCTAGCACACGAGGCTCCAATTGAGCAGGTGCTGTGTGGGTCTCTAATAGGATAATGAAGTGACGAGCGGTGCCACGTGCAGCAGAGTGAGCATCACTGGGGGAGATGGGCTTGGCAAGCCCTGCCCTCAGCAGCACCCCTGCCCTCAGTGCCGGTGCCAACGGGCCGCTGGAATTTGTGCCACGGGGGCTGCGAGCCAGAAAGGGAGGTGGGAAGGTGTGGCCAGGCTTGGCCAGGAGCAGCGCGGTGTCTGCCCACTCTGCACTGGCACCGGCGCGGGCACGCGGCGGTGGCGGTGGGCAGTGGAAGGCCAGGCCATGCTCTCTCCTCGTGCTGCTCCGGGCTCAGCTCCTGGCACAGGGGCCCTCTCACGCTGCCCCAGGCACGCCTGGCACCTCGCCCCTCGTCCTCCCGCCGCAGCGGCGCGAGGCGCAGGGTGGGGGTCCTGCCGCTGCTCCCTCCGAGGGCAGCGCTGCACCTGCCCCGCAGCCCCCGGGACCCGGCAGCTTTTGTGATGCTTCTGCCCTGCACAGACGCAGGTTTGGCCTCAGGACTGCTTTCGGTTCTCTCTGCATTTTGTTCCTCGTGAATCCAGGTATCGCCCTGCTTTCGCACCGGCTGACTGAGCAGGTCTTTATAAATTTAATCTTTGTCTGGACTTGGCAGCACAGTGCAGTGCAGCTCCAGCCTGGATGCAGAGCTCACAGCAGCAAGAATAAGGTGCTTCTGGCCCTGTGGGGACTGTCCAGTGCCACATGTCCCAGATGAGGAGGTGTTTGCAGTGGCCAGGGACCTCCTCACCAGAGGAAAGGCGTGCAGCCTGTCCTGTCTCCTCCTCAGGACCAGCGAGGTGACCCAGGAGCCACCCTCAGCTCCCTCCTCCTGCGCATCCTTAGTATTTAAACCATTTCATTTAGGGCAAGAGCGTTCACTGGGATCGCACAGGACCCTCTGTGATCTGCTTCACCGTTGTTTAGTCTAATTGTCCTAAAATTGGCAATAGATTAAAAGAAAATAATTATCCCTAATTATGTCAATTAAATGGCTAATTCATTAATGAGCTTAACATCCTTTACTTGGACCATCTCTGCTAGGCAAGACTGTGCTTCCAAGAGGAGACGCCAGGCGCTTGCTGCATCCTGTGTAGACGCAGTTGCAGCGTGTTTAGCATGAGCTGCAGGAACAAAATCCCCTCATTATTCAGATGACAGAACAAAACTATAAATAGTGGATCGCAATTAAAATCAGAACAATTGCTTTTTATCCATTATGCTGCCTTTTGCACAATAGCAGCCTATAAAAGGAAAAAGCACCGTCCTTTTAGATCTCTCTCTCTCCTCCTCTCTCTCTCCCCTTATCCAGAACTGTAGCTGGCTTGCTAATTAGGAGGCTTTTGAATTAGATTATTTGCATGTCTGAACAGGGCTAGGGTATTAAACATCCCCGAGGACATACTATAATAACCTCTTCAGTGGCTTTTAGGATCCCTAAGGAACCGGGAACTCTGAAAAAACCTCCAAAAGGAGGGAAAGTGCATAACGATTTCATCCAATTAGGTATGGATTAGTCGGCTTGGTGTCTTTGAATCCTGCTCGCCGGGAGAAGGTGTTCTCCTCCAGGAACATTTGACAAAATCATCAGGGAAATTATAATGCAGTACCTAAATGAAATCGCAATACCTTAGTTTCTCCTCCAAGAAAAAATAAACTACAAAATCAATACAGTGGTGTATAAAGCAAAAAGAAATGCACCAGTCACTTTATTGCCTGGCTGCGAGCACAGCCCTGTGTTTATAGCATCCATGAGCGACTGTCAAAGTCAGGCTCCAAAGGACAAAGCTGCTGCTGCTGGGATTGGCTACAGCTGATTTTAATTTTTAAATACCACTGGTATTATCCTCTTCCTAATGGCTTTCCACACTCTTCCAGTTTTAAGAAATCACCATTCCATTTATATTTAACAAGACAATTAAGCTGCCCGAGCTCTCCAAGTGCAGCCGTGGTCTGTGGGGTGGCAATGGGCAAACGGAGCCTGTGCTGGGCAGCTGCTGCCTCCAAAGGGCTGCCGAGTCCTGGGGCCCCCCTGAACCCCACAGCCCCCACGCCACGGCCAGAGCTGCCCCACGGCAGGGGCACTGTGGGCAATGGCAGATGGAGCAAGGCAGGAGGAACGAGGAGAGGGAGGAACGGGGTTTGCATTGATTTTCCTCCTTTTACCTTTTTTTTTTTTTTTAAGTGCTGAGATCTAATTTGGAGGCAGTGGAAGTCGAGCTTCATGAGAAGTATGATTATTATAAACTGCCTGTGGAGGTGAGCCATGCTTGTAAGACTGCAGGGACCACTCAGTGTCACCTCTCCACACTGCATCCCACTGCCTGGATTGGAAACCTGAGTATTGGTGTCTAATTGGAATGGATTTCCAGAACAGCAATAAGAGAAACTGTCTAGAAAAGTAAACATGCAGCATTAAGCTTTATAAATCCTAAAACGTGTGGATAAAATTGCCCATGCTGGTGCTGTGCAGTTGGGGCTTGGGTTTGCACCCCTGGAGCAGCAGTGTTCAAACATCACTGCCACAGCCTCCCCTTCCCCAGAGCAATCCCCTTGGGGCACAGGGAGTGGATCTCTGAGTGCCTCCCCTTCCCCAGAGCAATCCCCTTGGGGCACAGGGAGTGGATCTCTGAGTGCCTCCCCTTCCCCAGAGCAATCCCCTCGGGACACAGGGAGTGGATCTCTGAGTGCCAGGCAAACAGAGGTCCCTCCCCTCCCTGAGCCACCAGTGTTTAGCTGAGGACTCTTGTGGTCTCTCTGTGAGGAACACCCCTCCATTTCATGTGAAAACCTCATCCTTACATTTTGAATTTTCATCTTTGAACTCCCATCAGTGTTCCCTGCTCCTGTGCTGGGGAGGGCAGTGAGGGCAGCCCCTGGTTTTGCCCGTCCTGATCTCACCCACCATCATTTCACACTCTTCTGACCGAGCTCCCAAGACCCTGGGTCGTTTCCCTCTTTGCTCCCAGCTCAGTCAATCCCACAGTACCTTCAGAGCCACCCGTTGCATACCAGCATGGTTTGCTCCCACTGCATCCTCAGGAATTCCACCAGCTAGTTTAATACTTTCTCTTCTCATTCCCATCCTCTGAGCCCCTGACATCTCATGTGCCATTTGGCCCTGGACACAGGTTGTTCAAGGTCTCTGCAGTGACCAGCTTTCCAGAGTGCTCAGTTACATGCTAGGGAAGCTCTGGGCTTTAGGGGATTTGTATTTGACACCATCAGCCTTCATTAACTATTGCTCATCCTGCCTCGGCCAAATTTCCCAGAATTTCTTTCATCTTTTCTGAATTTAACTAATCTACACCCCTGCTTCCTTTTCCAGGTCATTAATTAATCTATTAATGCCATTAGATTGAGTGTGTAGCCATGTAGCACGCTGCTAGTGACCCTTTACACTATCTCCCACTTTTGTTTCCTTCCCCTTAGTCCAATTTATTGATTCATAATGTTACTGTATCTCTTACCCCCATTTTTATCTTGTTTCCTAAGAAATTCTGTGGGAAGACCTCATTAAAAGCTTTTTGAAAGTCTAAAAATATGTCAAGATATTCTCTTTTATCCATTTATATATTGGTAGGTTCAAAGTATTCTAACAGATTAATGAGACATGATTTTCCACAGCAGAAACTGTGTTGATTGGATGTGATCTTCAAGGTATTTTATCATTCTATATTTAATAAATGTTTAAACCGTTTTGCCAGATACCTGTGCGAAGCTGAATAGTGTCTAATATCCTGGATCACACTTAGAGTCTTTTAAAAATGTATAATATACAGATAAAACCCTTGTGCTTTTCTTCCAGTAAGGGAAAACAGTGCAAATATTGCTGCTGTGTTCATGTGTTTCCTTAAATGCTGTGAGGATCTCAATATGTGGCCTTTTATTTCCTCTCAAATCAGCTCTAGGATGAGACACAGTGGGTCTGTGAATAAGCAGTACATTTGTTTTCTCCTCTCCACACAGGCTGCAGCCCCAGGTGGATCCCGCCCATGCACTGTGGCCAGGCTGGAAGCAGAGAGCATCCCCCAGGTGACTTCTCTTTCCCACTGGTGTGCTTCACTCAGGTCCTCTCTGCAAAGCCACCATCTCAAATTTGGTACTTTCCAGTTTCTTGGAGTTCATTCATTTTTCCAAGAGTTTTTATAAGAAATATCTAGCATTCCCCCTATTATTATTTCACTCTACAGATTAGCTTGTCAAAATTTGAAGATTGAAACTATAAACCAGGTTTTTCTTCTCTGTTGGAGAACATTTAATTCCTTTAGAATGAATACCCTCTTAATTGCAACCCACTGCTCATTAGAAAACAAATTACTGGGGAACAATTTGTCCTTTCTGTTGCTTTACAAAACCAGAACTTCTCACACGGCTCCCTGCAGCCTTGGTCCTTCCCAGCAGAGGGACAACCACTGGTGGCCTGTCCTCCCAGCACCGTGCTGGCAGAGGTGACTCCGGTGGGACATCTGTGCCACCCCTGGCCAGGCAGTGGCATCATCTGGAGATGAAGCTGTGCTCCTGCTCCAGGCAAAGGGGGAGGCTGAGGCATTCCCAGGGAACTTTTGAGCTGAGCTAATTTTAATCTGAGACAATCCCGAAGGGCAGCTCCAGTGTGCCCTCCCAGCACTGCCTTCCCCCTGCCCCACAAAGTGCCAGTTACTGCACTTGTCCCAATTCTGATCTCAGCTGTAGAAGCAACCAAGACCCAGCCCAGCTCTATCTACAGCCAGAACACATTGTGAAAATGAGGTGTCAGAGCCTGTGTGTGCTGTGTACCCCCAAGCTCAGAATACCCCAGTACTGCCCCAAAATGCTGACATAAAAGGAATTCAAGACAGGTCTGTTAAATGGGTAAACAGGAGATTAAAAAGGAAAGAAGAATGAAAGTTCCCTGCAGCCTAATCACATCTCTTAGGGGAATTCCTGCACCAACCCAGCCGTGAAGCTGGCACAAATCGATGTGGCCCAGGGGATCAACATTTTACATATATATATAAAAAATTGTAAACATCTTTTATGTATGCAATGTAATAACTACACTCAGCATCATAGGCTCTAAAAGCAAATGTTATGGGCAGTTGTATTGCAATAAAGTGGTTAAATGGGAAAGCTTTGAAGGGCTGATAATTTGTACTCTTTTCTTCACTGAACCAACTTATTCTTGTCTGCCGACGAGAAATTCAAACACTATTCTATAGGAAGAAGTTTTCATTTATCAGGCTTTTTCCCCACACTCTTTCCACTTCCTGCACTTTTCAAGTTCAAAAAAGAAGTTGGTTACAGGCCTGTTAATGAAAATGGGGTGTAGATGTAGATCAGGCAACAAAACATTCCCAGTGTGGGGCCCAGAGCCAGCAGCAGCAGAGCGTGGGGTCCATCAGTGGGATGTCAGGGACAAGACTGGCTGGAGTGTCCATCCCAGCTACTGAGCAGCTGCACCCTGCAGCCTTCCCCAGCCTGGTTTGGGGCGGTGTATTTCTCCAGCTGATTCACACACAGAGAGTAGTTGCTGCTGCTGGAATGGTCCCCAAAAACATTGGACCCGACTCTGCCTGTCTGGTGGCTGTAAAATACGGTATGAAAACATATAAATGAATATTTTAAAAAATTTATTAACCAATAAAATTAACAATCAAATATTATTTCTGACTCACAAATAAAGCCTGAGATGCAGGTTTGCACCATGCCACACTAATTAAGCTCTGTGGGAGAATTCCCTAGGGCCGTGTCCGTGCTCCTTCCGGACTGAAAATCAAA
The DNA here is from genome assembly GCF_015227805.2 of Hirundo rustica. Taxonomy (NCBI): domain Eukaryota; kingdom Metazoa; phylum Chordata; class Aves; order Passeriformes; family Hirundinidae; genus Hirundo; species Hirundo rustica. The sequence continues at coordinate 547,557 of NC_053469.1, read as the reverse complement.
GCAAAGCTCTGGGCCTTGCACTAAATGAGCAGTAAATAACACATTCTCTGCCTTTAATTATTTAACAAGCACAGCAGTAACCCGGGATGATGTAAAATATATGCCAAAATACTGTACAGGAATGCAGCGCTGTTGCAGGTGTGTCTGTTGCACCTGGAGACACGAGTTCTCACTGCATTTAAGGGGCAGCAGCTCTGTCCTGGCTGTGTGTTCTTAAATCAGCAGCTCTGCCCAATCCTCCCTTGACTGTCAGCCTGTACAGAGGGAAGTTACTGCTCAGCACCGAGTGTGCCTCATGTATAAAACCCCTAGTTGTGATGAATTGGAAAGAAAACCTTCCCAATGCTACAGACTTTAGAAATGCATATTAACAATTTGATAATGCTGTATGTGGAGGCTTCATGCTCCTCCAATGACTCTTTAGCTGGGAGCAGAATGATTTCACCCCGTTTGCTTTTAATCCCTTGCATTTATCTTGCCTGAGTGTCTCCACTGGATATTGTTTACTCTTTGGATTAGTAAACTCAGAATTAATTCCACTGTTTATTGCTGAAAGTGGCAGTAAATTCAGCATCAGGGAGAGCCAGGAATCTGCTTAGCTGTGCTGCATGACCCTTTCACGGGCAATAAAAACTCCTCCCTGCATGGAAGGATGGAGCAGTTGGAGGCAGACCCCAAGTCATCAGGGTATGGGCATGTAGAGGAGCCTGTGCTCAGCCCTTCTTTTCATTAGGAATTATAGATGCTGTAGGAATTTTGGTGTCTCTCAAGGGAAAATAAAACGAAAGGATAAAGAAAGCCCTGCCTGCAAACCAGCCTGTCCTGATGTTCCAGGCTATCCCGGTGTCCCAGTGTGCAAGGAGCAGGGGCCAAAACCAACCTTCAGCATAACCTGGGGCTCGTTTTGCTCTGGAAGCCTGGCGCTTCAGGCAGGGAGGAGGCAGTGAGGGTTAAAGCACAGTGCCTGTCTGCTCCCCAGTTCCCTGCCTGGCTGTTTTTTTCCTGCTATTAAATCAGCAAAGAGGAATGTGGGGCCAGGAGCTGAGCGGGGGTGGTTGGAAAGGTTACCTAAGTGAACCACGCAATTTTTTTCCCTCAACTTTGTTCCATCTTAAGGTAAAAGGTTCATGCAGAGGGCTATAAATTCCTGTCACATTTTGTTGTAATCTCTCTATGGTTTTATTACTTAAAATGCTGCACTCTCGAGACGGGGAATTTTCCAGGGGTTTGAGGCTGACACGGAGCCACATTTATATTGTGCTGAAGCTCCTCTGGAGTCTCCTTGAGACATGTGGCCAGCAAGCCCGGCATGAAGGCCTTATCAGTCACTCCACCATGGAGTCAGCCCATGAATTATACGGGAATGGAGGTGGCTCTGTGAGAGCGGGATTGCGGGCCGCCGGGTGACAATAAACATGTCCCAGGAATGTGTCCTCCATCACTCAAGTTCAGATAGCAGATCTGGACCTTAACTACAGCTCCCCATCTCTAAATCTCCCTGTGACCTGAGCGGGAGATGGAGGTGAGTCTCAAGGATATCTGTCTGCAGGGGACTCGCAGAGGGAGTTTCCAAGCGGCTGCAGCCAGCGCCGCTCCCAGCGCTGCTCCAGCACGGCTCCCAGCACTGCCACAGCGGAGCAGACCGGGGCCCTGGCCACCAACTGGAGCCAGGGATAGTGGGGCAGAGCGCGGGAGCCCTGCAAAACCTTCCAGAGCTGGCAGAAGGTGTGAAGCATCCTCATGGCTTTTGCCTCCATGAAAACACGAGCGGAAAGCAGAGGGGGGACGCGCAGGTGAGCACCCGCAGGCTCCCTGTGCTTGGAGGCTGCAGCACCCAGGTGAGCAGCAACCGGACGAGCAGCACAGGGTTCTTCTGCAGCTCAAGGATATCCCAGAGGGAATTATTCTACATCCGGAACTCCCTGTGCCAAGCTCGAGGATGAATCCCCTGCAGTGTCCCAGTGCTCATCTCTGCACGAAAGCCAAGCAAGAGCTGAGCCGTGGTGGCACCCAGCCCTTGGGCGGTGGCAGAGACCGAGTGGCTCCCAAAGAGGGGAGAAATAAATCAATTAATCCTGTTCCTAAATTAAAATAATAATAAGAAAGAGTCTAAATGCAAAGTGTTAACGAAGTAATGAAGGAAAGCGGCATGCTCAGTGCCACAGCTAAATACAGCCATTAAAACCCATAACCTCTGTAAAATTTGTGATAAAATTACAATTTAATTTTATAAAGATAATTTATTAGCTAATACCTCATTGCACATGTTAATAGCTTGTGCTTAAATAATAGTAATCTTGATTGCTCTGTGGTCATTAAACTTTTTTTTTTACATACTGTTTAACTGACCGTTTTGTATGTGGTTTGAGGAGAAAAAAGTAATTATTGAAGTCTTAAGCACTGAGTTAATTTCTAATGAAAGGATAATTTTATTCCAATGATTTTACATTTAATTAACTAAAGCTACATGTAATGTGAAGTTCTAAGGCAGTGCTGATTCATTTGTGCACTGGACGAAAGGCAGTGGTGTGTGATTCCCCGGCCCTGGCAGTGCAGAGGATGAGCTGGGAGCACCTGCAGTGGGAAGGAGGGGATAGAGCAGCCCCACAAAGTGAGGCTGGGAAATTGTACATCCTTTTGTGCTGTGCTGAAATGGAGGTTGGAGCTGAACTGGGAAGGGATGTGGTCATGGTTTTGGGCTCTGTGAAGAGGACGTCATTGTCACCTGAGGATTTCTGTGAATTATGAGAAAAGAATGGGTGGAGGTGTGATGGTGAGTGTGATGTTGCAGTTTGGAAAAACCTGGAAAGCTGGAGAAAGACAAAACATTGATTATGGGAATGAGTGAAGAAAACCAGACAGAAAATCATGCTTTTGTCAGTCTGAAAATGTTTGGTTTGATACATTCACTACCCTTCACTTTTGGTTCAGGTCAGTTTTTACACGTAAAGATTCTCTTTGATATAAAATGCCAGAAAATTCTTCAACAGAAGCACCGAGCTGCAAATAGTCACGATCAAACAGCGGCACTTTTTACATCCCTCCCACCCTGCTCACTTGACATTTGCTGCCAGCTCACCTGCTCCCAGCCGTGCGGGGTGCGGGCCCAGGGCTCCGCCGGCTGTCCCGGCAGCGCTGGCACGGGGCGCGCCATCGGTCACCGCCGCGTCACCGAGGTGTTTCCAGGCTGCAGGGGAAACGCTTGTCAGGGTATTGATAAACAACAGATCTGTGTCACTGCAGATGCCTTTTTAATGGCGTGTCCTGAGGTGCAGACATTAGGGTTATATCCTCCTGCCTCCCAGCCCTCTGCGCAGCAATCACTCCTCCTCAAGCAGAGCGAGGGCTGCCACCGACCCTGCTTCCCCGCCTTATTAATGCATCTCCCTCTCACTAATGCAGACAAGAAAAGACAAATCTGGAGCCCTGCGTGCACAGTAGGGCTGTGGGGTGCTTGGGGGGGCTGTGCAGTGCAAAATCAAAGTTCAGATTCTGCCGTCCTCCTGGCACCAGGTGTGCAGGAACCCAACACCGTGGTTCAACCCAGCCTGGGCCGCTCATCACACACGGGACTGCCTCAGGCTCCTCTGCCCTGCAAACCTCCCGATGGTCCCGCCTCCAAAGAGGCTAACAGCCTGGGACTTGGGCAGTCCCAAGACAGAGATGTGCTTGTCTCCGTGGGATGCTCCTCCAATGCAGCTTCTCCCTGGGTTCATCCCCATGCTCACCCCCTGCAGCAGAGGTACCAATTTTGTTTCCTTCTTCCTGAACTGTTGCCGCTGCAGCTCCTAAAGGAGGGTGGGAATTTGTGCTGGGCCAGGCACAGAAAGGAGCCCCAACAGGGCTCTCAGTCTGTTTTGCATGTCCTGGTACCTCAGATCTCAGGTCCCTTATTCATTCAACCTTATTCCCAGGTTTGGAGCACTTGCCCCCCTGTCAAGGAGAGACAAACCCATGCAGCCCAAGTGATTAATCCCACTGGACAGCAGGGCTCAAACTTAAAATATTCATGATTTAGCCCACAGTACGCATTTCTCAAAAATATATTAGGTGTAGGAATATTAGCCCCAGGAATCTCAGGGACATCAGGAACCTCGCCACACTGTGTATCCACTCTGCAAAAGATTGTGATTCTTTAAGAAAAATCTCTCTTAGGCACGGTTTGCAGGATTTAATATTATGCCCATTAGCAGAAGCAAGCACCACCCTTGAAGCACACATGCAAATAGCAGTGCAGAATGGAGGAAGACAATACAACTGGAAGCAGCCTTTGGAAGCGCAAATAAATAATTGGATTGCAACGAGGAAGTGTTTTCTGGTTTGATGGGCACTTCCTTTCATTGAAAATAAACCAGGCTGAATGGCTCAGTGGGTCCTGCACACCTCTGAATGGGCCCAGCTAGCTCATGCTCTTGGTAACAGTGGGTATCATGGAGGTACATAAAAACATAGTTTACTGTTAAATTAAGTGTCCTGTTCTTGAAAACAACCCTTAAATTTAACATTCCAAGGCTGCTGCTGTTTATTTGCACTCTCAGAGCACTCTCAGTGCTGTCCACTCAACTACTCGAGAAATACATTGTAATAAAAATAAATGGACAGTTTGGGTTTCTCTAAAATTAAAAGAGGATATACAGCAGCCTTGCACTCCCGCCTTGTACTGAGGTAACCTGTGATAAAGTCACATTGTGTCAGAGATGGCAAATTATGCCTGCTAATTACTTACCGGAATTTCAGATTTGTCCTTACCATAATTAAAAAGGTGTCACTTTATTAGAATAGGGCTGGAATGATGGGGCTTGGAGCAGTGGAGGAGATTTCTGGTTAGAGATAATTACCAGTGATGTATTCCTTTCTCTCGGTGCCGCTTTTGCCGCATTCCCCCCATTACCGGGTAATGGATGTGCGGCTCGGCCGCCGCGGCGCAGGGAGCCCCCGGCCCGGCCCGGCGTGTGCGGGGCACGGGGCCGGTGTCACCGAGCCGGCAGCCGGGACACGGCGACACGGGGCCGGGCTGGGCTCGGCCCCGCTCCGGCCGGCCCCCTCTGCCGCGGGGTCACCCCGGGATTTCCCTGGCACGTTCCCAGGCGCCGCTGGGCAGTGCCAGCGGCTCGCCGAGGGCCGGGCGCCGGCGCCCCGCGGACGCGCCCGGTGTCAGCGGAGGCGCTGCGCTGCCCGCACCCCCGTGAGCCCCCGGGGCCGGACCGTGGCCGTGCGGGGTAACATCCTCCTGCCGGCAGCAGAGACTCGAACCTGTCGAGGGCAAACTCGAGTCTCTCCCAGGGCCCGGCAAAAGAAAACAGCGGCATTTAACGGCGATGAAAGTCACAGCACCAAGAGGGAGGCAGGGAGAATAATTGCACGGCTGGAGCGCCGGGCTCCATGTTATCATTACACATTGGATTCCCGGTCTGTAAGTACAGGGATGGCGTGAACCCCCGCAGAAGATGAAGGTTATAAAAGAGGCATTACTGGGAAAGGTCAGCAGGCTATTCAAACATGGAGCAGTTGCAATCCGCAGATTCAATACCGAAAGCTATTTGCAGGGCTGGGAGAGGCAGGAGGAGTGGGAGAGGCAGAGGCTCACCCGCTTGCTATAGGAACGGGAAGGTTCCTTGTGCAGCAAACTCATGAGCGGACAACAGGCGGGATCAGCCCCTTTTCCAGCCCTGCCCACCCCTGGGTCCCACCACCAGTGCCCTTTGCCGCAGGGGTGCTGGCAGTGGTGCCACTTTGTGCCAGCACCACACCAAACTCTTCAGCCGTGCCTGGAAGTAACCAGGTGGAGCACGAAGGGTGAGACAGCTCTTCTGTCTTGACGCAACTGAGGTCTGGCTGCAGACTGTCATCAATTCGATCTCTAATCCAACACCTCCGAGCAGTTAAACATCTTTTCCTTTGAGAGGAGACCTCCCTAGGCTGAGCGCAGCACTGCAGCCACACGCTCCACGTCTGGGGTACCACAACACAACAGATCCTGTGGCTGATGGAGAGCCCTATCAGACTCCACATTTTTATAAAAGATGGTTTGGTTAGCTCATGAGGCACTGTTGTTATTGCCAAAAGGTTTTGCTCCCCAAGCCTATGCTGTATATTGTATTACTTTGCCATGCTCAGAAACTAAAATTACAACAATTTAATTTTGAATATGGCGGCATTATTACCATTTGTATTTGCCATTTCATAAGACTTTTCATTTCAACTGCTTTGCTTTCCTGTCAAGAGGAAAAACCTTCAATCTATCGGCTTTTACCAGAGAGGGAACTGTGCTGGAGTGTAATGCAGTATTGTATATTTCTTCTCTAATGCTCTTTTGAACAAAATCATCTATTTCATCAACAGTATATCAGCGGTGACCAAAGACCATTAAATAATGCATCTCACTCAGGAGCAGTGGAGCAGGGAAAGGGCTCTGACCTGTTTTAAACCTTATTACTTTCTTGCATTATGCCCCTCACTGCAATCTTTTTGTTTAAGTGATTTCAGCTGAGGCGTTGCTTCCTGCCTTAAAACACACGGTGGACACGTTATTGCTGAGACGGTTGGACTCAGCCTCAGCATTTCCCATCCTACACCAAAACCAGCCTCTGCATATGAATCTTTGTTAACCTCGCCAAGTTCACGTGTGTGCATCAGGGGCTGGTGTGAATAACATCCCTTTTTATTTTGGACCTCAGCAGCAGAGACTGCATTTCATTCGGACCCGTGGCTTCACCTCCCAGCAAAGGTTTGGCGCTGCAATTAGCAATCCCAGGGCTGGTAAAACAGGCAGAGAATTAATCCAGAGTGGAATAGTTTGAGAAGATACAGTTGTAACAACCAGAGGAGGTGTGGTGCTGCAGTCTGGGATGGAGAGTTTTTCAGTGGGGTCCCCGTGAGCCTGTGCTGGCGCTGTCGGGAGGACCACGGTGGCACCAGCAGCCTGTGCCTGTGCAGAAGCCAGCCACGACCAACGTGGGCAGCACATTGTGTTCCACAGCGGAGCCCTGCACCGAGCACGCTGTGCCCAGGGGGCAGAGGACTGGCCCCGGGGCTGCAGAGTGTGACCATCCCCGCGTGGCCCTGCCCAGCTTTGCTCATGGGTGTGCGGCCAAGCAGAGGCCTCTGCCTGCTCATGAGCCCAGCCCCGTGTGCCCAGCCCCTGGTCAGCCCAGCCCTGTGTGCCCAGCCCCGTGTGCCCAGCCCCTGGTCAGCCCAGCCCCGTGTGCCCAGCCCCGTGTGTCCAGCGCCACCCACCCCTGCCTTGGTGGAATGAGAGGTGGCACAGGGACAGGTGCCCTGGGGAGGGGCAGCACGGTGGGCACAGGGACAGATGTCCTGGGGAGGGGCAGCACGGTGGGCACAGGCCCCAGCCGCTCTCTGCCCGCGGTGGGAAGCGGGAGGCTCGGCTGCCGTGCAGGGCTAACGCCCGGCTGCAGCTTTGCCTCTCCCAGCCCTGGTGAAGCACAATCCCCCACCAGCCGGTGAGGAGGAAGCCTGAGAGACTTACAATTACATTTTCTCACTAGTCTAATGAGGTGAGAGACAGACAGAGGAGAGAGTTCCCTGGGCTAATTTTCCAGCCAGCAGCCACTGCGTTCCTCCTCTACTGCAAGAGGCAGAGGGAGAAATGACTCTTCCAGATTAGAGGCTCTTGCTGAAGGCATTCCAGAGCATATTCCTCTAGGAGACTACAGCAAAAAAATGGAGATGACAAACCGTTTTACTACATTCAGCTGGAATGAAGTAACCCACAAACAGAACTGTGTGGTGCTGGGGGTGCACTGATCAGAGAGGGCACCCGGGGAGAGCGCGGAGTGAAGCCTGGCCTGAATCATGGCACAGTGCTCTGCTCAAGCGAGAGAGGGAGCAGGTCAGCACCTGCACAGAGGAGGAATTAGCTGTGAGAGGGGAGGAGCATTGCATTTGTCTCCCCAGCTAGAGAGCAACTTGTTATGGAAATGCCAGCAACGGAATGCCTGGGGGGAGCAGCACTGGGCTGCAGGGGGCAGGTGCTGGAAGGAGAGGGCTCTGCCTCTCTCCCAGGCATGTTGAGTCCCTCAAACTGGAGAAACTCTGAGAAATCCCTCCTCATACCCACAGGGACCATGGAGGGAGTGCTCCTTTCTTGTTTCCTGTCCTCTGTGGTCTTTGCACTGGATTAATTGTGCTCAACATTTGACTCTTTGGAGGTTCTCTGATGGCTTTGGTTGAGACCAATGCTACTGTGTGCTCCCCTCACACCGCTGGTCTCAGCACACCAAACATGCTTCCAGCATGCCTGAATGGACCTGAGACACCTGAACTTCCTCATCTTGGTCTAAGTCAGGAGGAAGAGTCAATAAAATCCCTCCATCTTCATGACCACATGCAACGTGAGGACATGCATGTGCGTGGGTGAATGTTTCATCAACCAGTCCCTGAACAAGATTGGAATTTTCCCATTTGACTGACAAATCCAGCCAGTGTGACCTATCCCTTGCCATTCTCTGGAGTGTTTGGAGCTTGTAGCTGGTCCTGGAATTCATTTTAGCCTGAGATTATGTCTTGGTTAAAAAGGGTATGTGCAGAAGTCACCCTTCTTTTGTTTTCCAAAGGAGCTCTTTCTGAAAGCACTCTGCTGCTCAGCTCATGCAAACTAGGAAGAGATCTGTCAAATATCAAATACGAATTTTGTTGCTGAAGCTCTTGGAAAATTGACAGGTAGCATGCAAGCAAACATTAAATCAATAACGGCGAATTTCCCCCGGGAAACTTGTAGTGTTTTCTCATCAAAATCTTTAAATCCTTAAAGAACCCATAAAAGGTTTCCACACTCCGTGTTGGTTAATCTGGTTACCTCTGCATGGCTCGGCACAGCTGATCAGCACGGCCAGCTAATACCCAGCGCTGATCACCCAGCAGTGTGTGTAATATCCAGTGCCCCGGCGCTGATGTATTGTAGCTTTGTTAGTCACTGTGGCTCCTTGGTAAATTCATTTGGAGTCCTCCGGGGTTTTAAATCTCTCATTTGGCCAACAACGAGGTCTGAAAAGATTGCAGTTCATTTCGACCCACAGTGGATGGAAGGCTCATTTACTGGCTGCAGGCAACTCAATCAGGCCGGCCGCTGATGAGTGAGTGACTTGTTCAGACCGCTAGTCAATATGTGTCTGCTGTGATAGAATGTCAGCATCTGCTGCCTGCTCCTGTCTCCCACTGCTCTGGCTTTTTTCATTTGGGCTGATCAATGTTATTAAAAACACCTAGGAGTTCCTTAACTGCTCTGCCACTTGAGGCTTTTCCTTCTTCCTTTTTTTTAAACACAACTTTGTATTATCTGCAAACACGTGCAGATGAGGTACGGATCGATTTTTTACACGAGTGTGTGGGACGGGGTGTGTGTGTGCACTCGTGCACATAACTTGTGCACTGCAGTTGTCTCTGCAATTTCATCGCTCTGCTCTGGGATTTGTGTGTGTTGCCCTGAAGTAGCTCACACTTAGAGCCTAATGCACACGTCTGCTAATTAATATTTGTAAATAAACTTCAAATATAAGCATGGAAAAAATAATGCACCTTCTCTAAAACTGAAGTGAGAATGGCCAGGTGGAATCAGTGACACCCTGTGGACAGCAACCCATTACATATCAGACTGCTGCTCCAAATAAAGGGGAGAGAGTACTCAGGTAAATAAGCAGAGGGTTAAAATCATGACAGGTCTGGAACATACACACCATTTACCTGCCCAGCAAGCCATTTCCTGGGGACTAACGACACTCCATGACACAGGTGGGTCAGCCACCAAGTATACAAAAAAAGGGAAACAGATACACTGCTAAAGGTTTTGATCTGTGCAAAATGTGCACGCTCCTGCAGGGACTGCGCTATCCCAAGGCAATGGAAGAAGAGGACCGCTCTCTTTTCTGGGCAGACCCCAGGCTTCACATCTCCCAGAAGAGAGGAAGAAGGAAGAGCCTCTCGGTGCCTGCATCACACAGAGGAAAGGCAAGGTGATCTGCTGTGACCTGAGGACATGCTTCAAAATCCACCCATGCCTCCATCCCTACCCCCTTCCTCTGTAATATGGCATCCAAAATAGATACCAAGAAATGACCTGCCAGGAAAAAAATGGAAGCCTATAATTATGTTATTGAAAACCTGTTCCACACTGTATTATTTAAGGTTATTTTATTATGATGTTGAGATGAGTTTCTTAAAGAAGAAACTCTGGGTTTATTGCGCTCCTCACAGAGAGGAGCCCTGGGTGATTTGATAGCCTATTTGAACAAGAGGGATGCTTTACGAGCCCCTATAAAAACTGATGACCCCACTCACATTTGTATTTAATGAAATAAGGAGGAGCTTTCGTTATGTTTTCAATAACCTTCACTGCTCTTTCAAACCTGCTTCAAATAAAAGCCAGAATCTGCATGTTTCTGTGTGGAACCCCAGCTGGCCGTGAGGAGGGCTCTGGAGGCTCAGCCTGGCTGGTGAGCTGGCTCACAGTCCCTGTGTCCCTGTGTCCCTGTGGTGCCGCTGCCAGGGCCGTGCCCTGCCCACGGGGGCGGTGGGATGGGTGAGAAGTGTGGTCCCATTGCAGGGGGTGGCCAGGAGGAAGGCTGGGCTGAGAGGGGGCTCCAGGGCTCATCTGCCTCAGCCTCCCAGGCACCAACACACGTTTTATTTCTAAGTATCTTCCCACACACCAGATCAGGCTTTTTCATTACACAATTTTGGTCTGTCATAAAACATTAAATCTTTCTGAAAAGCTCCAGTGCTTGGATCCTCCTCATTACATTAAATAATTGCCGCTGCTGGAAGGATCAGAGGCTGCACCCGCAGCTGGTGGCACTGCCTTTCCCTGCCTCTCCTGGTGGGACATGAGCCCACCTGTCCCAGTGGAACCAGCCCCTGGCTGATGAGGACAGGACAGGTCCTTGGGAGGGTCTCGGGTGGATATCTCCTCCCCATCCAGCAGTCTTCTGATCTGAAGATTTGGGTGGAAATGTTCATTTCCTGGCCTCGGTGCCCGAGGGAGCAGCGGTGCCCAGGCTGAGCACAGCAAAGCAGCTCCGTGGCTTCTGCCCTCTGCAAATGGGGCCTGATCCCCTGTAACCCATGGGGCTTTCTCCGTGGGGTGCTGCAGGTTCGGGCTGCTCCTGCAGCCAGTGCCAGCAAGGTGAGTGTAGGATGAGTGAAGAAGGAGGAGGAGCTGCAGTGGCGCCGAGGGGCTGGCGCTGTCACTGGGTGTCCTGGTGGCCAGGGTGTCCCTGTCCCACGGCTGCGGGGGGCACTTTCTCCCCCGGGGCTCTGAGATGAGAAGGGGGAACCTGGCAGGGTTTATTAAAGCACATCCAAGCCCTCTGCGTTGCATTTGCATTCACAGTTTGATGTAGATGCCACATCAGCAGATGCCTATGAATAAGCTCGAGCAGGGTTATAGCATCCTGGTGGTGGAGTGATTCAGTGTGATGCCTCGGCAAGCTGTTCTGTAATGGGCTGCAAGTCTGATTTTTACGATCATTGGAACGTAAAGGGTCAGAATCTTAATCTCCTAATACTGTGTTTTTAACAACATTTACACTTTAACATATTGAAAAATCTCATCTCTTTCTGCCATTTAGCATGACAGCACAATTCAAAGCGATCAGTGCAGCAGTATATTTCAGTATTTTAAACATAAATCAACCTGGCTGAAATATTTTTTTCCGCTTCCAGTACTTCTGAAAACCTGGGGTTTTCTAACTTTAATGTTTCTTATTTGAACCTTTGTATTCGGTGGAATCTCCCACCTGAATAATTCAGCAGCATTAAATAGAGAGCACGGAATGGAGGCCCCAGTCCAGAACCCAACACAGACATGGTGCTTTGTGGCCCATTGCAATGAGAAACTGTACCTGAGGAGCACAAATAGTTGGAGAATTGTCTGCGGGTATGGAAAGAATTAAATTCTGCATCACCCTACAAAGCTAAGTGACAAGCAATAGGAACATATCAGGAATAAAGAACATTTTTGATTTAATGAAACCTTTGGGATTGATTAAAGGGGTGTTGGATTTTTTTCAGAATTTGCAAATCTGACACAAATCATTTATTCCAAGAGCCAGTACTCAGTGCAGGAACGGCCTCTCCTCCCAGAATAACTGAATTCAGTTCTTCTCTGGGATATGGAAAGGGGAAGAAAAGAAGGAAAGGACTCTTGGGGTTTCCTCATTAGTGAAGCCTTCCCCCCGGTGTCCCTCTCTGCTCCTTTTCTGTGCCTCTTTCCCTTGTGCACTTGAGCTTCGAGGCTGGGCTCTGCTTGGGCTGAAGCACCATGCGCAGGACCTCTGCCCCTTCCCACAGCTGCTGCCCTGCACTGGGACAACCTGGTCTCGTGTCTGACTTTTCATTTAATTAGAAGCTCCTTATCCAGTTTTCCTATGTGCTGGCCTCTCTTCTCCCACGTGAGAAAGGAGCTGGGCATATGGGCAGAACCACAATGATTTGATTCATGGGCTGAAATCATCATTGAACAAGTGTCACAACATGGCATTAGATTAAGAACTAAAGTGATGGGCTATGGTGAGTCTGTTCATTAGTATTAATAGAGCTTAATTAGGCACAAGCATGGTGTTGCAGGGAAATGTGAAGTTGGCCGCAGTTTCCATGGTGGGAAAAAAGGTGTTATTCAATAAAGGTGAGAGAGGCCCACAAGCCTTGTGCCTGGCTCTGAACCCAGCACAATCTGGGCTTGGGATGAGCTTTCCTGCCCCAGGAGTGCAAGGGAATTAAGGACTGGGTCTCATTAGGAAGCCAGAATTGAGGAATGGACAGTCCAGACTAAACCCATGAAATCTGGGGAAAGTGAAATCTGACCTTCATATAGAGGATTGTGTCAGAGGAGTCATCCAGTCCTGACCTACCCCGGCCGAGGAGAGGACAGGTCAGAGCAGCTCTTCCAGCCCCCAGGGAGGGGTGTCAGGAAGGAACAGAGCTCTGAGATTCAAATGTGTGAGAGAGACAAAGGGACAGGGACAACGAGTGCCTGCAGGAGCCAGTCCCCACATGGCACTGGACCAGGTGGCTCTGCCAGGGCTGGGGCTACTCTGCCACCAGGGTGAATATCCATGGGTGCATTCAAAGCTTTTGTAATTATCTCAGTTGTTTCTTTATCTTTGGTATCCTCCCTCTTGCACCAGTTTGCCTCCATCCATGCTCTTTGCTTTATGGTTCTTAGGCCATTTTACATTTCTCCCCATTTGGCAGCATTAAATTTTATTTACCATATGTCCCTTCTGCTACAAAGATGATAAAATCCTTTGGATTTTTGTTGTGCTGTTGCAAGCTCATTCAGCACTCACCTCAATTTAGTGTCCTCGGCAAGTGGAGCTGATTTGTTGCTGGTTTTCACAGAGGTCCAAGCTGGGACACTGCCAGGTTGTGCTGCAGACCTGCACTCGGCCACTGCTTCTTTCCCTTTGCCAGCTACCATCCCCTCAGGAGGTCTGCAACACCTCTGTGGTGGGACGGAGCATCAGATGGGCCTCTGGCAAAAAACCTCAAGAGAAATGCCAAGAAAATCCATTGTACCGGGTTATTTTCCCCTTTTTTTTAAATATTCTGTTGAAAAGTCCCCCCTTGCTGACTGTTCCAATCAATGCTGTTAAACCTGGGGTTAATGTGCTTTTCAAGCAGCCCACAATGGCAGAAAAGTGGAGACACAGCCCGGGATGAATATCCAGGGCCAGATGGACTCTGCCCTCGTTCTGCTCTGACTGCAGGGTCTGGGCTGCCAAGGGGGCCCTGCCCGGCCGTGTGCAGCCCAGTCCCAGCCGGGAGGAGGAGAAATGCACCTTTGGATGCCACGGGAGAACTCAGGGCAGCCCAAGGCACGGAGCTGGAGCCGCCCTCTGCCCCGTCAGCCACAGGCAGCTGCACTGGTGGCTCCCTGGCCAAGGTCCACCTTGCCCACCTCTTACCAAAGCTCCTGCCTCCCTCCCCTTCTGCCTAAGTTAAAATGCATCAGGCCATTTTAGCACTCGTGGACTAATGAAATGCGAAATGCTGGTACACTGGACTTGGCTGCTGCAGTCAAATAGAGCTGCAAACAGTGGCTTAAAATTGTTTCCCCCTTCAACCACATCAGGAGGTGATTTGGAGCTCCTCAGTGGAATACTAATACTTGTAGAAGTTTTTTAATTTCAAGCGAGTGAAGGGGCAGAGTTTGAGGCACAGCTAGCTCTGCTTTTAACAAAATGGTAATCTCTCATTTTCACAACATCTTTTGATTTAAAGGGGCTCAAGCTGAGGCCCTCACCTTTCTGAAAGCATCGCACAGCCAGAGCCGGGAGCCTTGGCCAAGGCGTGCTGGAATCAGAAGGGCTCTGCACGGACCAGTGAGCCCATTTGCATGATCATCCTGCGGGGTGGGGGCTGAGCTGCCATCTCCCAGGCACCTTGCACTGACTCTTTCTTCCCAAGGATGGCCTGTTTTGCAAGCAGTGCCATGGAAGTGCCGTCACTGCTGGATGAGGACACTGGACATGGAAGCTCTGAGCCTGGCTGCACCCCTTGGGCACCCGGCCCCCCTCGCTGGGGGTGCTCCCTTCACACCACCCGAGGGGTCCGTGCAGCACCCGCCCCCTCGGTGCCCACCGGGCTGGGCAGAGCCTTGTCCTGCTCCAGGCAGCGATGCCAAGGACCACGGCTTGGTTCGAGCCACGGCCCCACCTCCACCCTCCTGGGGCACAGCAGGGACCTCAGGGGGTGACGTGTGGCTGGAGACGTGGCCCTGCCGTCATCCCCACAGCATTCCTGCTGCCCCAGACCTGCCAGCCACCGCCACCCTTCTATGGAGAACCAAACTTGAAGAGAGCTCAAATTAAATGTAAGTAATTTCCTTTTTTCCTACCTTGAAATTCCTATTGATTTCCTACCTAAATAGAAATTCCTATTGATTTTGTGTCTGTTCATATTAGTATGTTACCTTGTCACCTTTTGTTTGCAATATTATGTTGTTTTACGTGTTGGTGTGTTCGGGAGGGTTTGGTGGAGCTGTGTCCCCACGGGTGCCACCAGACCCTGCTCCAGCCCGGCCGGGCAGCGCAAGAGGCGCTTCGTGCACTCCCTGTTCCCCACGGGAACCCGCTGTCCCACATGAGCAGCACCCCACCTGGGCTGCAGGAACCTCACCTGGGCTGCAGGAACCTCACCTGGGCTGTAGAAACCTCCCCCGAGCTGCAGGAACCTCACCTGGGCTGCAGGAACCTCACCTGGGCTGTAGGAACCTCACCTGGGCTGCAGGAACCTCACCTGGGCTGTAGAAACCTCACCTGGGCTGCAGGAACCTCACCTGGGCTGTAGAAACCTCACCTGGGCTGCAGGAACCTCACCTGGGCTGTAGAAACCTCACCTGGGCTGCAGGAACCTCACCTGGGCTGTAGAAACCTCACCTGGGCTGTAGGAACCCCTCTGAGCTGCAGACACCCCCCTCCCCGAGCTGCAGGAACCCCCCCGAGCTGCAGGAACCCCCCCGAGCTGCAGGAACCCCCCCGAGCTGCAGACACCCCCCTCCCCGAGCTGCAGGAACCCCCCCGAGCTGCAGGAACCCCCCCGAGCTGCAGACAGCCCAGGTGGGCGCGGGCAGCCCCTGTCCCGGGGCCGGCCGGGCTCTGCGCTCCCCGCTGTCACCGTGTCACAGCGCCCAGCGCCGCTCCCCCGGCTCCGCAGGGGTTTTTTCTGTAACGTGTTCTTGTGAAAGCTGCCGGCTGTTTAGAAATCCTGCAGCTAACAGGCCGTCGTGGTCCTCACAGCTCTGCTGGTCAGACGAGTATCTTCCCCCTGTCCCCGGCGTCCTCTATTCCTCACACCTCGCTGAACAGGCACCGCCACGCCGAGACCTCTGACCGAGTTGTCAAGGTGACGGGTGCTGTTATCCCAAAGTACTTATTTCACATACATGGTGTTTTGTCCCTGGCTTTTATTGAAACACAGAGAAGAGACCAATTATCTTCCTAATGGTTTGCACAGCTTCTTTCTTCTCCTAAGTGGGAGTTAATGACAAATGGTTTGGGCAGGGGGTCGCTCTTGTGCAGGGAGCTCTTGGGTGTCCCCTGCTTTCCAGGTGTCCAGGGACACGGGTCAGCTCCTCTCATCTGCTCTCCTCGCACAGGCATTGTCACCGATTTTCTCCTCCCCGCAGAATTCCACGCTTTCCTAAACGCCCGAGTGCTGCAGCTCCTCCGTGCCCAGGCAGGCAGGGTTTAGCGGTGCCAGGGCACGCAGGGCTGTGGGCAGCACCCGGGGATGTCAGCACGGGCCGGGATGTCCCTGGCCACACGGGGCTGAGCCCTGGCCCCCACGGCCACGGGACACCCCAGCGAGGCTGCAGGGCTGGGGTCACACGGCGGCAGCTACAGCTCGTCCCCTGGCTCTCTCCCACAAAGAGGAACATTAAAATGCTGATATAATGCCAGTCTTAAGGCGAATAATGAAGAAGAGGCTCTTTGCTGTTCAGCACAGCTCTGGCTGAGGTGCACCAGGGGAACAGTCGAAGTGACAGCTCTCACGTGAACGTGGTTAGAGGCTGGGTTGTACAAGCAGATGGGGGTCCAAGTGGAGCCAATTCCAATTTCATCCACTTCCCTCTGTCAAGCATAGGGCATGCAGAATGGGCCTCTCCCCACCCAGACTGGAGTTTCATCCCCCAAATTCCTGCTCTGGGAGCACCTGGAGCTCAGCAGCTCGAGTGCGTGTGCAGGGAAGGGGCTGCGAGACAGCTCCGCTCCTTGCAGGCTTTGTTATTGATGTGCTGCGTCTCGGAGGATTAGTAACGGATGCGCTATAAGCCAGAGGGTTCCTCTTGCCTTCAAGCCTGTATTACCCCGTCAGGAACAGAGGTTTCACTGGCACCTGATAAGCCACATAAAACATAAATACTGGGGAGATGCTGTGTGTGAACACAATCGGTCTTGGCAGTGACACGATCCCTGTGTAACAGCCTGGCAGGTATCTGCAGCTTTGTTTTTTCAGAGTGAAGGCAGGTTGAGCTGGAAGAGCTCTGGATTTGAGTTATGCAAAGCAGGAAATTGTGCATCTCCGTATCACATTCCGGGAAGAAGATGCAGTTTCACCACTGCAGACCCATGAAATTGGGGACACTTTAACTCCGGCATGGTTTGGCTTGGGAAGTTGCTGGAATTATTTTTCCATTCAAAAATATGGTTGACATGAATTCCAGATGGAGACCCATTTCTGCATGCAGATTGGAGAGACTGGGTGACCCCAGAGCCAGCGTAGGAGCCTGGGAGCATGTCCACAACATGTGTCCTCTCCGAGTGATGTGCTGTCAATATTTTCACCCTTTCCCATTCTGGGACATCACAGAAAAATCCACCTGCAGATTGTTTATCTTGCTTTCCCGTGAGTAAAGATGCAGCCTTTAACTTCCTGTGGATGCAGTGGGTTGGTTAATGCCTGGGTAACAGAGGGAGGGGATGGGGGCATGGCAGTGTTAATGGGAGAACAGCTCATTTATAGTTCCAGCATGCTTTATGACATCAAAAGAGCATTGAGAGAATGCTTGGGATAATGTTAATTAGGGCTCAGAAATAAA